>NC_139663.1:3648141-3678141 GCF_951799395.1 Argentina silus
CCCCATTCTTTTACTCAGGTGCATTCAGCATTGTGTAGGTGACTTGATTCATAAGGCTGTAGCTGTGGGCTGGTCCATTGGCCTGGGTGACACCGTATCAAAGTGAATTAGGTGGGATAAGTGGGCCTATTGTTTGTCACAGTGTATTAGATGTCCTTCTGCACTTGGCAATAGGCTTCCTCCTGTCGATGTCGCTCTCTAACCCCTCCCTACACGCTCTGCTCATTGTTGTTTGCTATTTCCACCCCTTTTCTTTTTAGTTTACTCCCAATATAGCATTACCAGTCTCTCAGCATTACTAGTACCCCCACCCCCCTTACACACACACACACACACACACACACACACACACACACACACGTAGCACATTTTGCAAAAGTGATGATAGTCACAAAATGTCACACCCCAGGAGATAATATAACACATCCCACACACACACAGGCACGACACTTAGACACTTCCGATTGAATGCTTCTAGGCACATAGGAGAGGATAAGTGCATGTAGGTTTATTTATTTGACCGATAGCACAGGTGAATAAAACACATAACCCATGTCTCATCAAACCATACTGAACTTTATCTTAGACAGTAGTGATGTACAATAAGGACCCTATTAGATAACATGTATTTATTGTGTCTTTAAATGTTATCCTGTTCCATCCTGAAATGGGAATGTCCTATGGTCCCATGTTATCATCCATACAGTAGGTATTACATACAACAAGTATATGTCTACTCTACACAAAACAACATGAAAGCTGTTCTGTAGCGAAGCTATCCTGCTATTCTGTGTCTACAATATAAGGCACACACACACACACACACACACACACACACACACACACACACACACACACACACACACACACACACACACACACACACACACACACACACACACACACACACACACACACACACACACACATACATTCATTCACTCTTAAATGAGTGTCCAACTGTCCATCCATCAAAGTCTACAATGAACTGACAACTGGATAGCCTTTTATTCATCAGGAAATGGTTAGGAAGGACTGTAATCTCGGAACCCCAAATCTCTGGAGAGTTTGAGACTATAGGACCGTCACTCATTGTGATTGTGAATAGCACGAATTAAGTTACTTTAATGCTAGAAAACAGCTCATGTTGCACAAAAATGCAATCAGGCCCTAAGTGCTTTCGTTGTGCAACAGGTGAGTAGGCTATGGCAGCAGAGCCAGAGCTGGTATTGGGTGAGACTTAGAGAGGCATAGTGACGTTATTAGGCTACTCTGTGAGATAAATAGCAGCGCCCCCAATCTCAGATCGAAAACGACCAGTCGATTGTGTCGGACGACTTCGCAGTAGTCAAATTAACTCCAATTTATAACTTAAACACATTTTACATTTATGTCAGTTTGCTCAACAATGGTCATCGGATTTGGGGCGTTTTGGGACCGGCAGATGTGTCTCAAGATGCATTAACGGACTCTATCCGAGTGATGTTACCTCTTGGTTTTGAGACAATGACTTGATGGTCGCACAAGGGAGTTTTTGTATTTTGACAAAGTTCGGGTATTTCTTCAGAACACTCGGTTACACGCCCATTGAAGCGGAACAGTCATGGAAATGCGCACCGGACAAATGGACAAACTGCGAAGTACCACGGACAGCGTATAAAGCGCACAGGAAGGCACAGGTATGCTAATAGGAAAATCTCTCAATTGAATAACCGAAACATTGCAGATGCATTTTTCCCCCCGTTAGGAATAATACAATGGTAGCTTTGTTAAAGAGCAGCATTTGAACTTCTCTTATTCAAAAAGCATCTGAAGACAATCTATTAACATGAGAAACTCAAATGTTTTGTTATTAGGGGATTATAATAACGATTAAATTACTGTGACAGTATTCCTTTTAGTGTAGGCTATGTTTGCAAATTAATTGATGTTTCATGACTTTGATGGTAATTGTATAATGAGCTGTGACTAATTTGCAGGGTGCGAAATCATGGCATGTTCTTTTAGGGAATGCTTATGAAAGCTCCATTGAACAATCAGTGGACTGTATGTTAAGTTTGATATGTAATCATTTACTTTTAGCTTTGAGTTTAAATTACACTAATGTTTATTAGGCCTATAGTCTTCTATATGAAGTCATTCATTATAATCAACTCACAATGAACTTACAAATATTAAACTCGAAAAACTAGGGCAAACCTAATGAATTATTCATTAGTTAAAATAGAAACATTGTGATATTATTACGCAAGTATGACAAGTGTGACAACAATGTGTGCCCTGTTTTCCGAATCACAACATAACTCGGTGGACATGCAGGAGCAGTGTTATTTTCAATCAGGTCAAACATAAGTCCCGTGTAGATGGTTCGATTGACACACACATTGCCAGGGTAGTTTTGAGGGCTTAAAATGTCAAACCCATACAATGTAACTTAGTTTCCACATCATTGCTATGTGTATACTCCCAACACAGGCTGGGGGATGGACGTCATATTTGTGTTTTGGACTGCGGTTCAATGAATCTTGACGTCAGACCACTTATTTGTACAACAGGTTTCTCAAGCTATGGGTTTGCTAATCCAATAACTGGAACAATGACAGGTCAAACGTAGAACTATAGTAGAACCATGCATATATTATGTACATAGCCAATCCCTAGGTGAAAGGTTATGTGTGTTTCTTTTTCCACCTGATTTAACTCTTAAGGTAAGTGGGAGTGTACATAGTTTGTTTTTTACTTACTTGGTCTCCATTATACTCCAACTGTGCTTCTAGAAACCTAAATAAAACAATAATTAATAAATAATAATAACAAAATAAAATAAATATGGACCTTCTGCCTAAAAGCATTTCTATGCACAAGGTGGGACAGGGGAGCAGAGGTGGAACTGTGGAAATATTTCAGAATTGTCATCGTAACAACAACAACACTCCTACAATTCATGGTTTCATTAATGTTTTTCATCCACAAAATGTGGTTAGATTTTAAATCCACGGTTCGAAATACTGAGAGATGTCCTGCTGAGAGAAGGACCACACAGACACTTTTTTAGACGAATACAGTAATAGGTTACAGTGGCACCAGGTAGCTTTAAAATAATGTTTGGATTTCCATCTATGATAATAACAGGCAAGTTGTTGTGTTCCCAGCCTCATGAGCCTTTTACTCTTCTGACCCAAGAGGCTCAAGATCCGACCCCCTGACCCTGACCCTCAACCTTCCAGGATGAATGACCTTGAATGCACATCTCTCCCTGAGGGGCTCAACCTTTCCTCCATGGCCTCCATTGGCTACTTCACCGTCACCAACACCTCCCTCAATGAGTCAGGTGGAACAATGCCCTTCCAGGGGAGCAGTGTTGTCACTGCAGTCATCTCCCTGACTGTGTTCGTTGTGGGTCTTCTGGGCAACACTCTGGCCATCTATGTGGTCCTTCGCTACGCCAAGATGAAGACCGTCACCAACATGTACATCCTCAACTTGGCTCTAGCTGACGAACTCTACATCCTGGGCATTCCTTTCCTCACCACCCAGAACGTACTCTCCTATTGGCCCTATGGCGAGTTTCTCTGTCGCGTGATCATGACGGCAGACACCATGAACCAGTTCACCAGCACCTACTGCCTGACTGTCATGAGCATCGACCGCTACCTTGCCGTGGTGCATCCCATCCGCAGCGCAAAGTGGAGGAGGCCGCAGGTGGCCAAGGTGATCAATGCCATGGTGTGGGTGGTGTCATTCCTAGTGGGGATTCCAGTCATCATCTTCTCAGATGTGCAGGACAAGTTCCACGTCTGTAACATGAGCTGGCCGGAGCCTCACCAGGACCTATGGTCCACAGCCTTCATCCTCTACACGAGCATCTTGGGCTTTTTTGGTCCCCTGCTGATCATCTGCCTCTGCTACCTGCTCATTGTCATCAAGGTTGAGTATTGTTTTTATGGTGTTCCTGCTCCGGTTCTATTCTAGTCTCTATCAGACCCTTCTTCATGCCCCTACCTTCGTTCACAGATCTGATAGGTGTATGAAGCCTATTGAAAACTATCGCCATTTTATTTTGTTAACGTTAAAGGGCTAGGAGCTAGGTTTGGGGAAGGAGGTATGAACTTAATTAGAATGAGGCCTCAATCGGTCCTACCCTTGATTGATTCTTGGTAACTCAACCCTCAGTGTTTTATTGTCAGACTTTACCTGATCTCTATGTGTGACTTAACCCCAGCATTTCATAAAGGCACTCAACCAATCAAATGTTCCCATTCAGGTGAAGTCCTCGGGGGCACGGGCAGGGCTTACCAAGCGGCGCCGGTCGGAGAGGAAGGTGACACGCATGGTTGTGATCATCGTGGTGGTGTTTGTCCTCTGCTGGCTGCCCTTCTTCACCACCAACATTGTCAACCTGGTCGTCATCATCCCTGAGACCAGCTTCATAGCCGGGGTCTACTTCTTTGCCGTCACCCTTACCTACGTCAACTCCTGCGCCAATCCACTGCTCTACGGCTTCCTCTCTGAGAACTTCAAGCAGAGCTTCCAGAAGGTTCTATGCATCAACAAGGTCAATGGGGTTGGGGACAGGGACCTGGGGATGGGACAACCACGCACGCAGAAGGTGGTGACGCATGACACTCTACTCAAACCTAGGCGCCCGCACTTTAACGGACACATGCAGAATAACCAGGTAGGTGAATCTGCAGAGAACCCCACAGGCTGTAATGTCTCATTAAAATTACTAGGGAGCCACAGAATAAGTAGACTCACACCAAAAAGTGCTTCACTTGATAGTGCTTTTGTTAACTGCACTCACGGCTCATCTCATTGGCACACAACTGCTGTATAACTCAGAGGGTAAGTGAGGCTTACAAGAATTCATCCTCCTCCTGATAGTTTTATTATTCACGATTGGTGGACACGGAGCTACGGTGGTGCTGAAGTCTGTCTGTGTGCTCTGTTATTTACACCCGCTGGGATTGTAAAGGGGAACTACTGATTCCTCCTCTCCCTGCTGTTGACGCTTACAGCATTTATATTTGTGATGTGGTGTACTATGATGCTCACTGTTGCTGTGTGTGTGTGTGTGTGTGTGCGTGCGTGCGTGCGTTCGTGTATACCGATTTTCACAATGTCCGTGGAGCGTCCACGGATGCCATCAGCTTTCTCCCTTTAAGCGTTATCTGTATCTAATGCCCTCAGATTGTGTGAATGTGTTTCTTTGATGCGACAGTGTGAGAATGAGAAAGGGAACAGTTAGCCAGCTCAGCACGAAATATTGGAGAGAGGAGCCTGAAGAAAGACACAACCTCTACTTTTTAAACCTTATCACAAATAAATAGAGATTTATCATCCGGTTGAAGTTTGGGGATTTACATGAAAACGAACAGACAGTTAGTGCCAAGCATTCAAAGACAGTGTTTGACTTGTGTTTTTCAAAGCCTGTATCTGTTTGTTGTCTTTGCAGTGCGTCCAAATGGAAAGCTGTGGTAGTGTAATCACAGAGCGTCTGCCCTCAGAGACTCCAGTGATTGGTCAGCCCACGTTATGAGACCTGTCTACAAGCTGTCTCCCTCTCCACTACAGCCAACCCAGCACCTGGAACTCCCTCTCCTTTGACCTCTCTGGGACAATACAGGAAGTAAAGGTGTTGGACTACACTGAGTACTTCCACCCAGCTGACACCTCTCTTGTCTCTCAGTGTAAGCCTCAGGCATGAATACACTTCTAATAGACTTACTTATATTCATCTTTTTGATTCCCTCCATATATACTACAGGGAAAATGAAACTTGGGGAGAGGGAATGGGCTGCACATTTCTAGAGAATGGACTTGTGTAAACCTGCAGACAGACTATGAACTGGATAATCAGATTTGCATCAGGAATGCATTGAATGTGTTCTCTGTGTATGTTTCAGCATTATGTTGCCCCTATACCTGTGTAGTAACAATGTAATTACTGTAGTAACAACAACATAGTATTAATATGTTGTTACATAGTCATTAGGTATTTACATTTTGTGGATAAGGAACCGTTTTTGTGCAGCTGCAGTGACAGAGATGCCCCATTTGAATGAACCAATCAGGTGAAGCGTTCAAAACTTGAATATTGCCCATCTGCACAGCCATTGAGGGCCCATGCTATGGGCAAAGTCACTTCAAGGTAAACCTCGGTTTGAATGCAATCAAAATTGTTTGTCAGGAGACCCTCATTGAAGGAGAAAACATTGCAAAGAGTACATTTCAGGAAATGTAATGTGTAACAGCTGTGTGAGCAGTGTGAGCTCAATTGAATCTGACCACGAAAAACAGTATTGTGTGACTAGACAACGCAGCTACTGCAGCAGCTCTCTGACACAGATGTCCTGTTGTTCACACACAAAAATTGGAAATGGTTGCAAGTAACTCCAATGTGAAAGAGGTCTCAATGCCTGATCCAACATCCTCAATCATCCTCAATCGATGTTCTAACTATACAGTCTGATGCAATCCAGTTGACACCACATCTAAAAGCCATGTACGGTCTGCACTGTAACTATTGGAGAATGTTATAATTGATGCCTCTATTCACGGTATTGAAGAGATAATACAGTACGGTTATACTGTATGTGGGTCGTTTTTCTGCGTCTTTGCCTGTTGATGTGTATTTTTGAGGTAAATGAATCCCTCTGACTTATATTCTTGATTGGAGCGCTGGTGCAGCTTCATCGTGCTGGGCTTTAGAATAAACCAGGGTTCAGTTCAGTTGAAATGAATCTGCTTAGCTACACATGTGGAACAGTATTCTAATGTATGTATTTGTTTATTAAATGAATTGAGTACACAGTCCATTCCTTTAGTCAAAATAGGTATCGAGTAAATCACAATCTGTCTGTATTCTATGCTCGTGTTTTATGCAGGGTGAACTATTTTGGATGGTGTTATTTATGCTTTGAAATAATCCTTTCCTGCTTGTGAACCATGAACCAGTTTTACTGTTACAATAAATCACAAAAACACAATTGATTTGAGCCATGTATGAAAAGCTTTCGGTCTCTCAGTCTACCTCACTCTCTCAGTCTACCTCACTCTCTCAGTCACTCACTATATATCTCCTCCTCTTTAGGTCTCCTATCTTCACTCTCTCCAATCCTCCATCCAGGCCTCACCTTTGTGTTCTCATCCTCTGCTGCCCCCATCTCCTGTGTGTTTACAGACACAACTCTCCCCTCACAGACTCCTGCAGGTGTCCGGGCAGAAACACAGCCTGACGTTTATCCACTGTTAAGCACCGCTTGACTCCTATGTTTTTACTCACAACCATATTTTCATACAGCTCAATGTCAGGACAAAGGACAGAGCAGCAGGTGTCTTTGCTGACAGCTTATAGACACTATTAAATAGGTTGTTAACCTACGGTTTGTACTGTATGAGGCCTGTTGCTAATGATTTCTACACATTAATACACGCTTGTTGATGCTGTATTTCTATATTTTAAGGTATTTTAAATATGATTTGATAACAATTGGACCTTTCTAGGTATTATTTCAAAGATTGTCACATAATTGATGACTCACCGGTACCAGACAGTATGCAGTAGTTGCTGTTTTCACCAAATCCTATAATTACAAATTTACCATGCAATTTCTAAACAGATAGCAAGTCAATATCAGCTTGGAAATATGCAGCATTGGTTACTGCAAATACCGTTTCCTTCATGTTGATTTGAGCCACTTCCACATCTGCTGGAGGTGGAACCAAAGTTATTATTGTCCAATACATTCAGCCCCCATAGCCCTTTAAGAGGAGGCAGGTGTGGGGAAATTAACCCCCCCCCCGCCCCTCCTCTCCCCTCCCCTCATTTTCCTTCATTAGGCAAAGCTGCAATAACATTAATGCTTGTGGCTGGCCTTCCTGCTCCCCCTCCCCACCACAGGCTTCAAGAGTGATGAGCTCTAGTGGAGAAGAGAGCAAATGAAAAAGAGGAGAGTAGAGAAGAGGATAGGAACACCTGGCCATAGCCAAAAAAACCTGACATGTTTAATAGGTTTTGCAGATGTAAATGATTGGAGCATTTTGAAATACAATACAACCAACATAAGGCAGTGCTGTATTTGACAGCTGTACTGTATTTGATAGTTACTGTCTCCTCGTTTAGAAGTGCCATGCAGGTGTTCCTTTCTCTGTAAAAGCACATTATCTGTATAGACCTCAGATTTAACTCTGGTTCTCTGTTCCCAGTCTTTACACTCTTCTCAAACACCTGCCACCAAATGCCAAGAGAGTGATTGCCATGCAACCAGTCCCACTTAGCGCCCAACAAGTGCCAAATGGCTTTCAGGAAATCAATTCCTCTCTTAAAGTACTTGATAATGTTGTGTCGTGCACTCCTCATATCAATATTCTAGCATGCTCTGGGGGATGCATTTCAGATAAATCCCACCTTTTAATAGAAGCAATAAAAGACTGCGTTGACGGCAAAGCCATTGAGAACAGTGAAGGTAAGAGACACATTATTTTTGCTAGTGACCTCCTCTTTCTGTCTATCAAGGACCTGTATCAGCGACAAGTCTGTGTGCTGAGCTATTAGATCCTGGGAGGACGACAGAGACCCAAAAGTCTGAAGAGTGTCCATGTTGAACAAGGGGTAGCCTAGCCTACATTGAACTGTCCTTCTTTGCGAGTAGGCTACACATAGAAATCCTTTTCCTTGCTTCTCGTTTTTGTTGTGTCTTACTTGCTGATCATATTTTGCTGAGCATCTGTAATGGAGTGCATTGCCTTGGTTTCACTTTTACAGTACAGTATATGTACAAGTGGAATGGCCAGAATCAAAGGAGAGGGTGACGGACGCCCAACCTTGCAACACCAAACTGCACGAAGCCTGCCAGTAACCCTGCAGCTCTATTGAGTGGTTATGGTGCAGTGTCATGCTGTGTGTGTGCAGGCTGGTGGGATGCTTTCTGGCTCTCTCCACAGGGGGGATGGTTGTAGACAGTGGGTTTTCCCAGCCTCCAGAGCCTGGTCCTGGGCTTGAAGGGCTGATCTCTGCCCAGGCTTGACAGGCTCGTCTGGGTGGAAGGTGTGATGGGAGTGGTGACCTTTACCAGCATACTGACTCACCCCACCCATCAGCTGCACTATTGCTGCAGAGGTACTGTGCATAGGAGAGAGAGAAGAGATCACGGATCAAATCACTTCACCGTCTTTCGCTTGTATGCTACATAATGCAGAACAGTCAAAGTCAAAGTCAAGTTTCTTGTCATATACTGTACACATATTACAGCGGGCTGCGAACAGGGCAGTAAAATTCTTGCTTCACAGAATTGGACTTTGGTTGACTGGGTTAGGGTTAGGGTTAGGGTTAAGGTTAGGGTTAGGGTTGTCATCTTTTACTATATGTTTGTTCCTTCCTAAGCCGGCTCTATGCTTTTTGAGGACTTTTGACCGTGACCCATTGAATTGCAGCTGTGGGATCTTAAGTGTGAAATCATTAGAAAGTGAAAGACTTGCAACCCCAATGTCGAGGCTAAAGTTGGCTTTGGGGCAATTTTGACAAAAGTGCTTTCAATGTTTTTGTTTGCTAATTCTTGTAACGCTAATGTTTGCTAATGCCCTCCACTTACCCCACAGTACCATAACCACTCAATGTTAATGCCTCATACTGCCACATGAGCCAGATAAGTTGGCTTTGGGGCAATTTTGACAAAAGAGCTTTTAGTGTCTTGTTGCTAATGTTAATATTTGATAATACCTTCCACTGACAACTTCCACTGATCTTAACCACTCAAAGTTAAGTCAAAGTACTACGTAGTTACTTTGTGAATGTGCTTTATGGAAATGTAAAGATTTTACGCTATGGTAGCCTTGTATTATCATTTCTGCCTTACGCTTCACGAGGAGACTGTGTTGCGAGAAAAACCTCTTAAGGATTGTTCACACAAGAGTTAGCGATAAACAGAAATATCAGTCATTATCAATGAGAGGCAGTGACTTGCCCATGGCAACATGACACTGGCTAGTGGCTGACGAAACCAAATAGAAATATTTTCTATTCTGGGTGACAGAGCAGAGCTAAAACTGTGCCAGAAACAGTTGTTAGCCAATAGCCAAGCTTACAATTACGTGAATTAGTCCAGAATTATTCTTTACATCATAGTTATACTTAGAATTAACATAATAATAATAATTATTGATACATTCATGTATAGATTAACATAGGGTGGATACACCCAGGCGGTTTTGTAGATACAAGAAACAAGTGACCCACGAGACAGCAGGCATTTTTGTCGCTAGATAACTAGAGAAGGTGCTCTTGACATTTCATCTGTGGTTCTCTGTGTACTGTAGGTGCGTTGTGCAACTCTTCAATTATCTGGAGCAAAGGCTTTCTGTGGGGAGTGGGGAGAGAGGAAGAGCATGGGGAGGGAAAGAGGTGGAGTGGACAGAGGAGGAGATAGGGGAGACAGAAGAGCCGCATAATCACAAAGAGACCACAAAGATGCCCTCCCTCTAACTTCTCTTTATCTCTCTCCCCAGGTCCCTCCCTGATAGGTAAAGGCTCAGAGGACTGTCGGAGATGTGAGGCTGAATAACTCTTGTTTGTTTATTGATCTGTCGAATGATGGAGTAGGAGGCTGGGGTCTGAGGGATGGGGAAGGTGTCTAATGATGGAGTAGGAGGCTGGGGTCTGAGGGATGGGGAAGGTGTCTAATGATGGAGTAGGAGGCTGGGGTCTGAGGGATGGGGAAGGTGTCTAATGATGGAGTAGGAGGCTGGCCGGAGCTCCAAAAAAACTGAATTCAGGATTTCTTCAATTTTTTTCAATGTTGTAAGCTAGCATAGGCAACAATTATCTGCAAAACAGTCCTACCCGGTCAAAAGGTGATGCACATAACAACAAACAACCATTCTACAGGTATGTGGGGGAGGGTTCTTGGAATGTAACATCCAATGAAATTGTGAGCACATTCTCCTATCACTCCATCCAGTTCAATCCAAGCCAGAACGGCTAATCTAAAGGGTGAGATCAATACTAATCTAGAGGGTGTGATCAATACTAAACGCACAGGCCTCGTTTCCCAAACTCTTGCCCTCCTGCCAAGCTGCCTGCCGGGTGATAGGGGTTGGGAGGGGGAGAGGTCTGTGTTTTGGGGAGAAGGAAGACAGTGAAATTTGGAGGAGTCTGGCACACTCTGCGGGACACAACCTAGCCTGACCTCTGTGTTATTTAATTTCTGTCCAACCTGATTATAATTACCAAGGTATCAAAGGAACACCATGCTCCAGGAATATATAAGTGCACTAAAAAAAAAATCTCTATCACTTCAGCATGTTCTGTCTGTCAGATGAAAATAACACAGTTAAAAAGGGGCTGAAGGACGAAGGTGAGAGAGACGAAAAAGTCACTGATACATCCTCCTTAGACATGACAGACTCAGGCAGCCACCTGATCTGTGTCGCTTCCTTCAATGCTAACATGTTCATCATCGTCACCCCCGCCCCCCCCCCCCCCCACTCTCCCCCCTGAAACATCCACACTGTTGGGGTGTAATTCAGTGAGATGAAATGCACACCATGCTACAGAAATGCAACCTATGGAGCTGGTAAGATTCCAGGAGGGGAGGGGAGGGGAGGGGAGGGGAGAGGAGAGGAAAGGAAGGGAGAGAAGAGGAGGGGAGAACAGAGGAGAGGAAGGGAGAGGAGCGGAGAGTCCTTAGTGACTAATTAAAGCTGAAAGCAGTGCCCTTCTTTATCCCATGACAGTGTCTTTATATCCTTCATCCCACAGAGAACGCTGGGACACTGGAGAGGGAGGTGGAGGTATGGACCTATTGCAGCTGCACAGGAATGGAAACCCACATACAGATGAAGACACACACACACACACACACACACACACACACACACACACACACACACACACACACACACACACACACACACACACGCACACACACAAACCACTTCCCTCCTTTATCCCATGACAGTGACTTTTCTTCCTTCATCCCACAGAGAAAGAGTAGCTTTGGCAAATTCAATAATGAATCAGACAGACAGTCTCAGCAGCCCACAAACACATGCAGACACATACAGAGACACGATAATCAACGTTGTTAGACAGTCACATACGAACACACACACACACACACACACACACACACACACACACACACACACACACACTCACACACACACACACACACACACACACACACACACACACACACACACACACACACACACACACACACACACACACACACACACACACAATGCAAACTCCATGAAAGCAAGCATCTGGCTCTTGGGAGACACCTACAGTATGGGTCCTGAAAGGGCATGGCATTAACATTGGTGTAATCCACAAAACTAATGCAGAGCAATTTAAGGTAATAAATCAACCACAACCTTCCAAGAAATGTTCCAAGGACATCCATGTGTAGAGCTGCATACATGTTAGCTCAATATAGAGTGTATAGGGCTGTGCTCATTACATGATCATTGATATACTACCAGGGGAACAACCCCATTAACCCCTGAGCCCACAGCAGGCTCAAGGCTTCAGAAATAGTTAATAGGGACTGCAAGGATAGACTGATGGAGGGGAAGGGAGAGAAAGGCATATAAAGGGAAACACAGCAGGAAAATGAGAGGAAGGAGTATAAGAGAGAGAGAGAGAGAGAGAGGGGGGGACAGATAGACAAAGAAAGAAAGAGAGAGAGAGAGACCCAGGGAATTGAAGTGTGAGTTAGACAGACGCACTCTCTCCCTAAGCCCAGGTTAAGCCATGGTTTGTTCCACACTGACACACAGTAATGAGGATCCCGCTGATGGAGGCTTTTAGAGCGGTCGATCAGAGCTGGATGACAAGCAGGGTCCAACCCAAAGGGAGGACCTGTCTTCCTCAGGCCCAAGAGCATCCTTCAGATGTCTGGACATACCTCCTCCTCTCCATCTGCGTCTCCCTCTGCCTCCCCCTTGCCTCTCCCCCAGTGTCCCCCTCGCCTCTCCCTCTGCGTCCCCTTCGCCTCTCCCTCTGCGTCTCCCTCTGCGTCCCCTTCGCCTCTCCCTCTGCGTCTCCCTCTGAGTCTCCCTCTGCGTCTCCCTCTGTGTCCCCTTCGCCTCTCCCCTGCATCCCCCTCACCTCCACCTCTTCGTCCCCTTGACTCTCCATCTGCCTACTCTTGACCCTCCCTCTGTGTCCCCTTCGCCTCTCCCCTATGTCCCCCTCACCTTTCTGTTGCCTCCCCATCACCTTGCCTGCCTCCCCTGCTTTTCCCTGCCCCCCCCCCCCCCCCCGCCTCCTCTTACTTTCCCTTCCTTCCCTCCCTCACCCTCTTTCTGTCCCATTGCTTCTTACCTTCTCTCCACCCTACATATAAGGGTTGGTTATTACATGTATACCTCCTGTCCCCTCCCATACACTCACTTTTTCCATAATTTCCCATCTAGCCTCTCCCTTCTAACTATACTGTACACACTCTCCCTCCCTGGTCAACCCAGTGCCCCTGTGCTGTAAAATGGAATGTTCTATTGTCACGGTGCAGAGCTGCATTGGTTAACTAATTGATCGCAATGGAGAATCTCAATCACCCCCCTGGAGCTGTTACTGAGAGAGCATGGAAAGGCCAGCACTTCAGGGGTCACATCAACACTGAAGTTAACATTTTTCTCTCAGAGTATCATCAGAGAAATGTTGGAATACATTTTAGCTGAGATTTTTGATGAAGCCAGTCCCAAATATCTTATAGAATGGCAGCCAAACTGAAGAACCATATGGGATTTCCCTGTACATCACTTTCAGTCTCAGTGAAATAAACTCATGCCTTGTTAGCTGGGAGCCAGAAAATCCCTTCTTCACAATTGTTACAGTACAATGCTGCAAATGGATGAATAGAAAACATGTTAAACAAGTTTATTTACGCAACAAGCACTGTATTATTTTGTTGTGTGTGTGTATGTGTGTGTATGTGTGTGTGTGTGTGTGTCTCTCTCTCTCTCTCTCTCTCTCTCTCTCTCTCTCTCTCTATCCGCCCCCCTTCTCCCTCTGTCTCCCCATGTCTCCTGTTCTTTTACTCAGGCCTCCATTAGAAGCAATGACAGTGAGACTAAACTGGATCTATCCCCAGGGTTCCCCTGATGTCCACTGTCTGCCTCACTAAACACAGGTCACATACTTAGTCACACACAGTAAACAATGCCCTCGGTGTATGTGTGTGACAAAAAAAATACGGTCTATTCTCTCTCAATCAGAGTATCCCTCTCTTTCCCTCTCTCTTTCTCCCCCCCCCCCCCACTCTCTCTCTCTCTCTCTGGGAGGGAGGTTGGAGCTAGCAGAGGAGAATAGAACAGACACGATGGTAAGGAAGAAGAACGGAAGAGAGGTGTGATAGAAATATTATTTATAAAATAGTTTTAGACAGAATACTACTATATTGCTTATAACAATGTACTAGGCCCTTATGGTAAGGCAGGTTGTGGAAATTTACTGAGTATTGTTGCTGGGCAAAACTGGATTTGAAGGTTGGAAGTAGACTGAGAAACAGTACTTGTGGCACCTGTTATTGACACGGTATGCTCCAACCGCCAACCTCCCTATCTCTGTCCTAGGCTGGGGCACGATGTACTCCCACCCTCACTATAAGGAGGGACAGTTGCTGTGCTGCTTCAGAGATTCCACTGAACTCTGTTTGGAGTGTCACTCCGCTTGCAAGTGTAATAAACTTATATTGTGGCTTTAACAAGACCCTTGGCCTTTGAATCTCACCTTTGCAGAAATAAAATACTACAATGGAGAATTTCCATGACAGAGGCTATGCAAACACCTCTCACTTTGTGCTTTTTCTCTCACTTTGGCTTCCCCGCTGAGTAATGGGGCTCTAATTGTCTCTCTTTCTATCTCCACGCTGTCCCACTTTGTTTTGTCCCCTTCTTTATGTCTTCTTCCTATCTCTCATTGCCTATTATCTGGTCTCTCAGGCCCTCTATTGTAATGCCAGCTATTTCCTGAGATGTTGACGTTGAACTGAAACAAAGAAAGCTCACCTCAGATAATCAACCCAGTGTGATATCAGCACGCACGCAGGCACGCACACGCACGCAGGCACGCATGCACTCACACACACACACACACACACACACACACACACACACACACACACACACACACACACACACACACACATACCAGTGCCCTTCTTTATCCCATAACCAGTGCCCTTCTTTAGTCCATACCACAGAGAAAGAGTGGCTCTGCTGAATTCAATAATGATAATAATTTCCATGGCAACTTGGGGGCTCGTCTGGGATCCCTAACCTGAGTGTCCCACCTCTCTACCGACAGGTCAACCATGCACGGCCAGAGACTGGTTCCTGGAGCCTAAATCCTCCCCCTGAGGGTTAGGACCTGCCAAGGGTGCAGTGAAGGGCTCCTGAAAGGAGAATGAATTGAATTACAAGCGTAGGTACCTGGTACACAGGTACCTGGTAACAGTAATTTTTTCTCAGTGGTCGACCTAGCTAATGCATTTTTTAGTATTCCTGTGCACAAGAATTCCCAGTATTGGTTCGCCTCTGGTCAATTATACACGTGGACATGGTCCCCCATTTGCTGCAGCTCTTAGGGATAATTTGGAAGGATTAAATTAGATGGAGGGAGCACTCTAATACAATGTGTTGATGACCTTTTAATTTGCTCGCTTGATAAAGAAACATGTGAGACAGTACTACAGTACTACAGTACAGAAACTACAGTTTGCAAAAGAGAAAGATTGGTACACATTTTTGAATCATATATAAAAACAGGAAGCATATAATAAATATCCTGTTAAACTTCAACATCACTGAATGCAACTGCAATAAAAAATGATTTTAACATGATAACATTGTTGTGCATGACATGAAATAACAATTTAGTCTTGTTTGGGTAGTACATTTTGTAAATTGTAAATTTGATTAATCTGATTATGTTGATAAACTTACATACAAAGGGAAAAAGTCTCAGTGGAGACAGGGTCGAGGCAATAACCAAACTACCTAAGCCGGCTACAACAAAGCACCTCATGTCTTTTCTTGGCATGACAGGTTTCTGCAGACAATGGGTCCCCGAATATGCTGAATTAATACAACCTCTCCACACCATGGCACATGGCTGAAAATTAGCCTCTGCAGATAAGGTTACATGGACAACAGAAGGGGAAGATCGTTTCAATAAACTCAAAACTATGTTCACAGGGGCCCCGACCTTAGGATTGCCTGACCCAACTAAGAAATTCATCCAGGCTGTATGTAAGAAAAATGGTTTTATGTCCTCTGTACTGAAGCAAAAACATGGTGATAGATTACGCCCTATAGCATACTTCTCTTCCAAACTTGATGCTGTAGCTCAGGGACATCCCTGAGCTAAATGCAGTAGCAGCTGTAGCAGAAGCAGCGTTGTGGTCACAGCCGCTCGTCTGTTATCAACCATTAGAACTCAGAGTGCCGCACTCTGTAGCCGCAATATTATTAGAACACAAGACAAGCCATCTGTCAGGGGAAAAGTTCCTCCACTGCCACAATGATCTGCTATCTCTCCCAAATGTTACTATTGTAAGATGCACAGCCCTCCATCCAGCTACATTTCTCCCCACAGAGGAGGTTTTGGAGCCCCATGGCTGTTTAGCAGCAATAAACCAACAATGTACACCTAGACAAGATTTATTTTTCATCAGATGAACAATTAGAAAACAGCGATCTGGTTTATTATGTAGATGGGTCTGCATCAAAATGCTTAACATCCTCTCTGAATAATGTGGGTTATGCAATTGTGACTGATCATGACACGGTGGAGGGGCATCGACTGCCTCACCATCTCTCCGCCCAGGCAGCTGAACTCTTTGCATTAACACAGGCTTGCATATTAGGGGAGGGGAAAAGAGTCTCAATTTACACAGACAATCGATATGCATTTGGGGTTGTGCATGATTTTGGAACATTGTAGAAAATGAGAGGGTTTATCACATCATTAGGAACTCAAATACAACACGGCCAATTGATCCATAATTTGTTAGATGCTATACTTCTCCCTAAAGAGATTGCAATATGCAAGTGCGAGGCACACACAAATGGAAAAGATACTGTTTCATTAGGTAATGACAGAGCGGATGTAGCTGCTAAAGCAGCCGCTCAATCTGCAGCACATACAGCACTGCAAATGACACAAATAACCCCGACCGTCTCATTCACTGAGCTGAGAGAGGCACAGGCTAGAGCCTCACAAAGGGAAAAAGCACAGTGGCGAAGTGCTGGGGCAACCTATGTAAATAAGGTTTGGGTTGGCCCGAATGGTAACCCATGTTTACCAAAATGTCTGTTTTATTGTTATGCTGTATTGTCACATGAGAAGGATCATGTGTCAAAAGGGGGGATGACGGATATTGTAAATAGATACACACACACAAGGCTTCTCAATATACTCACAACATTTTTGTTCAAACTGCCTTGTGTGCTTACGACATAAAGTGGGGCGGGGACAAGCGGTCGCCCAATCAAGCCATCCTCCCCCTGATGGCCCATTTGATCATGTTATGATGGATTTCATTGAGTTAAACCCCTGCGAGGGGAAAATACATTGTTTGGTATTTGTAGACATGTTTTCAAAATGGGTTGAAGTTTTTCTATCTAGCAAAGCAGACTCCTCAGCAGTGGCAAAAGCATTGTTAACTGAGATAGTGCCATGATGGGGAGTCCCTAGGAAACTGTCAAGTGATAATGGGACACATTTTGTAAATGAAGCAATACAGAGAATGTCTGAATACCTAGGAGTGGACTTAAGGACACACTATGCCTACCACCACAGAGCGGGGGGATGGCCGGGGGGGGGGGCAGTAGAAAGAGATGAAACTGTCAAAAATGAGACTGAACTAAATGGATAAAAGCCTAGACATAAGACTGGCCTCTCACCCCATGAGATTCTGACCGGCCGACCAATGAACACAGGGTTGGGGCATATGTTAATATGAAAATGCAAATGATACAACGTTAACATACTGTACGAACTTGTCGAAGGTTTTGAGTGACGTCCACAGGAGTGTGAAAGCAGAACTACCCACGCCTATTGAGGGTCCGCTCCATGACATCAGACCTGGGGAGTGGGTGATGATCAAAGACTGCAAGAGAAAACAGTGGAACCGACCACGGTGGCAAGGACCATTCCAGGGGCAGCTCGTCACCCAGTCAGCCGTGAAAGTAGCCGGGTGAGGCACGTGAGTGCACGCCACACACTGTAGGGACCAGGGTAGCCAAACCCAGAGGGACCAGGGTAGCCAAACCCAGAGGGACCAGGGTAGCCAAACCCAGGAGGAGAACCCCCCCACCTAACCAGAGTGACCAGGGAGATATACCCCAACAAGAGTCAAGTGCTAGTAACCTCTGACTCCAACACTACCTGCAGAGCAGCCCAGAGATGGAGAGGAACCGCCCTTGGCATCCATTCCGACAACCGGGATGTTCCCTGCGAGGAGGGCTCTCTGCAGTCTCGTGATCATCTCCTGCCTCATTGTGATCCCCACTTTCTGGTTTCTAGAAGGGAAAGTCCTACGGCAGGACTCAAATAGCAGCCATTCCACCCCTGCATCCACACCTGCACACACACCAACACCTCTCCCTACACCTACTACCACCTCACTCCCACGGCACACCGACTTTAGAAAGGACCAGGACTGACTCTAGGCAACCTAGAAGAAACAGAGAGAGACAAATTGCTATCCACACTCACAGAAATGAGCATAGCGGTATCAATATGTTTCTGACCTCTATCCCGTCCCCGACTATGAAGTTTAGACTAGAACACAGGAGTAAAAGGACTGACACATACTGATTTCACATTTTTATTGAATGTAATGGTTCAATAAGTATCTGTACTATGAAATGCTAGTAAGTGCTAATAATGTTGATGATAGTGTAGTGGATGTTTGTACTAATAGAAGTAGAAGTGTTTGCTTGTGAACTGTGTTAAAAGCTACTAAAACTGTTTCCAGCTGATAAGTCTCACAAGACCCAATTGTTTTCAGATCACCCCACATGCGTCAGGGTTGAATAATAGATAATACTGTGTGAGAACCCGCCCTGGAGGAGAGGGGGGTTTTGAAAGTATGAATGTGTGTTGTAACTTTGTTCTGGGCCTCTGTTTGCTAGAAACAGCTGGCCATGCTTGCAACCATTAAAAGAAGTAAATAGAATGGCATTGGATATGATGTTAGCGTCACAGGGAGGGGTTTGCCAGGAGGTCAGTACTGAATGTTGTAGTTATATTTCGGATGCAACTAAGGAGGTGGTACAAGAATCACATAAAGGAGCTTAAGAACTCAAAACTCACAAAACACATGGCATAGATCCTTTCTCAACTCTAAATTCATTTTTCGGAACATGGGGAACTTCTGTTGTTAAAATGCTGATTGTGTGTTTGCCATTGATTTTTTAATGGTCTGATGTATGATGATTTCAATATTGCTTAAAATGTGTTCAGAGGGTGGCAGCTCAGGTTATGATCCAACAGCGAGAGGACACACCTGACTTCCCCAACTTGTTCCCTTTCCCTGACTATGAAATGTCTGATGAAACTGAAATGTAATGAAATGTAACTGTTTTGCTTAACTAATAAAGCTTGGCTTGTGAAGTTGTTAACATTAAGGGGTAAAATGTTAAAAGGATTGTGATAGAAATATTATTGATAGAAATGTTTTAGACAGAATACTGCTATATTGCTTATAACAATGGGCCATGTACTAGGCCCTTATTGTAAGGCAGATTGTGGAAATTTACTGAGTATTGTTGCAAAACGGGATTTGAAGGTTGGATGTAGACTGTGGCACGATGTACTCCCTCCCTCGCTATAAGGAGGGAAAGTTGCTGTGCTGCTTTAGAAATGTCACTGAACTCTGTTTGGAGTGTCACTCCGCTTGCAAGTGTAAACTGTAGCTTGTGGCTTTAACAAGACCCTTGGCTCTTGAATCTCACCTTTGCAGAAATAAAATACTACAATGGAGAATTTCCATGACAGAGGCTATGCAAACACCTCTCACTTTGTGCTTTTTCTCTCACTTTGGCTTCCCCGCTGAGTAATGGGGCTCTAATTCTCTCTCTTTCTATCTCCACGCTGTCCCACTTTGTTTTGTCCCCTTCTTCTTCCTATCTCTCATTGCCTATTATCTGGTCTCTCAGGCCCTCTATTGTAATGCCAGCTATTTCCTGAGATGTTGACGTTGAACTGAAACAAAGAAAGCTCACCTCAGATAATCAACCCAGTGTGATATCAGTTACGTTTCACACACGCGCACACACACGCATGCACGCACGCACGCACGCACGCACGCACGCACGCACGCACGCACGCACGCACGCAGGCACGCACACGCACACGCACGCACGCACGCACGCAGGCACGCGCACGCACGCACGCACGCATGCACTCACACACACACACACACACACACACACACACACACACACACACACACACACACACACACACACACACACACACACACACCAGTGCCCTTCTTTATCCCATGACAGTGTCTTGTCATCCATACCACAGAGAAAGAGTGGCTCTGCTGAATTCAATAATGAATCAACAACAGTCTTAGCAGCCCACTAACACATGCAGACAGATGCAGACACAAAAAAATAAAAAAGAATAATAATCTATTATACTATACTATTATTATCTACAAACACACACAAGCAAAGACAAGCACACACACACACACACACACACACACACACACACACACACACACACACACACTATGTAATTACTCCCGGCTCCATCTAAGATAACAGGTAAAAGATACCATCTACCATGATTGCACAGTCAAAAACAGGAAAATGTCAATTGAAAATGTCCTCTCTGCTGTAATGAAGTTTAAGCTGATGGTCTCTTCCACCAATGACTGATCACAATGACAGATGCAAGTGTTACTGTTATGCTCACCTCAGTATCGACCCTTGAGAAAATTCCAGATACTCTAGAAGTGATGAATTCTTTCAGTGCCACACATTGGACCTTTTCTCTGAGCTTTCTGTAACATTTCACCTTCTGTATATCCCAGCATGTGGATGTTTTTATCAGTGCTAATATGACCCCTAGTGGTTAAACTAAGTCAGGTCATTCATTACCTGGCTGTCTCCTGAGGTCAGGAGATTCTCTACACCTGAAGTCTTCCGTGGCAGTAACTACATGTCTGCATGTGTATTCCATGACGGTGCAGTGTCCTATTCCATTTTGACCGTGTGTGAGGGCACACTCTGCAGGCCTCATCCAATGCCCTTTCTGTAAGTGCATGGCCATTGTGAACTCAAAAACACAGTGCTTAGTCCACACAGTGAGCAGGGTCGAGAACACTTTTTACATGGGAGAAGAAATAGGAAGCCATGTTGTGATTTTCTGGGTGGTCCCTAGATGTTATGGACTCAGACCCCTTGTGACAGTCCTGTGACTTGTCATCCCCAGAGCAGAACCACTCTCATGTCATCATCAGGAACTTCATATCTATGTGGCTGGGTCATACATAGTTGGGGAATTCAAATATTTACAAAATGGAAGAGCGTGAAGTCTGGTTTTTGTGTTTCATATCCATTATCGTCATTACATGATAAACTCACGAACCAGGCAAGGCAGAACAGGATGTAAAAACGTGTAATCTGTTAAGCTCAGTTCTTTTTATACTGTAAGTTATGTGTCATCTGTCAGATTGGTCATTATTCATATATGCTGATTGTATAATTTAGCTTTACAATGACGCACACAAACATTTAGCCTCAGTTGTGATGCCTTTGTCAAAGTCACACTATACAATGTCTATATGCGTCTGTGTGCGTCTGTGTGTGTGTGTGTGTGCGTGACCAGTTTGAGACCAGTCAACGTCATGTGAGTTTGCAATGGGTAGAGTTGTTAATCAGTACAGCCAAGTTGATGGAGAATGTGATGTAACAGTCAATAGTAGACTTTGAAACCTAATCTGTTCCACAAAAAACAATCACACTCTCTCCCTCTCCCCTCCCTGTATTGTACACAAACCATCCTGTAGTAATGTGAGTAAAGTTACCTCCCTCTTTTCATGGTCCCCGTCTTTTCATGGACTTTTGCAGTATATTGCAGGGAACCTCTTTCTTTTCTACAATATCATCGCAATACTTCCTTTGAACTACAACCACAGGAGATACAGTACACACAAGGACATCATAGAGGAGCTGCTAGAACAAAAGGTAGGAGTTTCATACAAACCAGTATCACCACGTCTTTCTCAGGGAATTATGTGTGGGAGGGTTATGGAAAGCAAAGCTTCCTCCCTCTCCCCTCTCCCCCTCCCCTCCCTCCAACTCTCTCCCTCCCTTTCTCTCTCTGACTTGAGGCTACTCAGTTTCTCACTCACATTCTCTCTGGACCAGGCATCAGTCAACTAGGCGTCCTTCACCTCCGAGGCTTCAGGTAAGTTGGTCTGGGACCAAAGACTACAGCCTATAGGGCAGCACAGAGCAGTGTAGTGGGGATGGAAGGGGAGGGTGGTTAGAGTGTTGGGCAGGGACAGGGAAAGAGGTTACTAGGCACTGCTTATGTTTATGTCTTCTGGTATGTAGTATTATCAGACATTCTATCCCCATCTGTGTTTGTGTTGTACTGTAGGGATCATGAGAGTTTCATTCATCTGGGAGTAGTGGGTTTTTGGAGACAATGTTTTTTATTGTCTTGGAGTCGTTTTGACAGTTGAATTATGTTATAATGAATCACAATATGAGAGTAAAGGACATGGATGGATGAGAATGTCTTCCGTTAATGTTACTGTGATGAGACTCTTCTATTATACTGATGGTTCAAAGGGGAGAAGGAAGAATGCTAGCATCTTGTAATACTGCCAAGGAAATCCTGGTGATACTTATCAGGGTGTGGTACACACAGTGTACTGTTTATACGTTGAGATGTGCTGTGTGTGTGTGTATTTGTGTATGTGCGGGCATGCGTGCGTGCGTGCGTGCGTGCGTGCGTGTGTGTGTAGGAAAGAGAGAGGGAGAAAGAGGGGGGCAGAGAGAGAGAGAGAGAGAGAGAGAGAGAGAGAGGCAGAGAGAGAGAGAGAGAGAGAGAGAGAGAGAGAGAGAGGCAGAGAGAGAGAGAAAGAAAAGAAAAAGCACTTGAATGCTCAGGCCTGAATCTGGCGTCATGCAGCTGTAATTCATTTAGTAAGGACTGATGAGGCAGCATAGTGCTCAGGGTGGATGACTGGTTTTATTCTTTCTGAGCTTGGGGCATTACAGGACAGAGTGACAGCATGGATACATCTCCCATTACATATTTACTCTACAAACACACTACTCCATACACTGCACATATTTACTACAGACACGTCACTAACATAGCCTATAGATATTCTATAGATATTCTATAGATATTCTATACAAATACCCAGCCTTACACACATCTCACAGAATAGTTTGACTCAATAGATACATGCACAACCACTTAGAAAACACACAACTTACCAAGATCTAACTGTGTGGCTTTGCAATAACACACTCATTATATCGCCTGATTCATCTCCTGAGCCACTCTGTTAGAGTGGTCATCTATAAGCTTGAGCACTGTAATAGGCTCTTAAAGAAATCAATATGAAGACAGAGGGAGGAGGGGGGGAGTCCAGAGATTCAAGGCAACTCACACACTCTGTCAGTGTAGAAGGAGAGCATGGGGGTACGGAACAGAATACCCCCTTTTGTGGTTCTATCCCTCCTAATACCTGGGATCTGGTGCAGCCACACCCCAAGCAGCCACACTCTTTTTTTTAGGACATTTTAGGACATTTCTGCTTTATTGGGAAGAGATAGGTAGAGACAGATAGAGATTGATAGGAAGAATGACATGCATGTCGATGACCAGAATCCAACCGCCAGGGAGCTTGCGATGACATAGTATGCGCATTTGTGTGCTACCACTTACTGTAAGTGCTGCCAAAACGCAAGATGTTTCTGTGAGTCAGCCAGGAAACAAAGGTCAAGCTTGTGTGTGTTGAATCATGATGAATCTCTTTACTGGAAAATAACTGTTGCAAAAGAAGGGAAATATTTATATCCCTTTTACTTCAGAGGCGGTAATTAGTGATTGGACGGCTTCCTCATTGTGCAATGTCCTAAAAAGTAAGCACATTGGATTGTTTAAGGATCCATTTCCCTTTTTTGAACTACCTCAGGCCAACCACTTTGAACCTTTTGTGTTGTTTAATGGGTAATTAGTTCACTCTGCTTTGGTTTCAGCTATGCCAATAGTTGTCATGGCAAAAAAAAGGCATGGCAGGGAGAGAAGAAAGGAGAGAGAAGTAGGTGAGGCAGAACTGGTCTATCAACAAGCTAATGGATTCTAAACTAAAAGGCCATATTGTTCAAGTGGTTGCCTTTCACCCTACCCAATGTCTTTGTGCTGGGTGACACTTAACATGAACATGACTCATATGCCACTAGTCCATTGGTTTCCAATGTTCCCTTATTGCAGGTAGAGATCTTTTGAGATGGAGAAAGGTTATCCCGCAGGTGACATGGCGCCGCCCTACCCAGGGCCCCCAGGAAACTACGGGGGAGTGGCCACAGCTGGTGCCTCAGGACCACCCCCACAACCAGGGTTCCAGCCTGGGCCCTACCAGGGAGGTGAGTGATTGGTTGTTTACACTCTCCTTTCAGCTAGTACTGTACACGTCAATAGTGTGAAGCACATACTGTACTTTTCGGAAAAGGGAGGGAGAGAAAAGGAGAGGGACAATAAAGAACATTCCAGCTGTCTTGATGGAGTTTGAATGAGTAATTCATCACATGTTAGAAAATGAACAACACCATATTACTCCACATGCCTCTTGGCTCTCCTCATGGGGTTGTATTATGTTGTGGTCTAGAATGTTCTCTCTTGTCCCTAAGGTCCCAGCCCAGGTGTGTATCCTTCTCCACCCCAGTACCCCTCTGGACCAGCTGCACCTGTGCCAGTAGGTGAGGCATTGAGACAGTCTCACCTCCACTCACAGACACACTCACATAGGACACACACATCAAATATGCGAACATGGAGTCATGCATTTGTGTGAGCACATCCCCAGATGCGCAGACACACACACACACACACAAAAACACACAAAAACACACACACACACACACACACACACACACACACACACACACACACACACACACACACACACACACACACACACAGAATATATAAATATGTCAATACAAATTCAAAGTGTAATTCTAATAAAAAGTGTAATTTCACTCTTGCACACAGTGGAATTCTACTGACCCAATCTCTGTCCCTAACACTAATATAGAACAGGACAATAGGGTTCTGTCCAGTTGCCCACAGAGCGTGGGTGGCATTCTAGAGAGACTCTCTTTCCTGCTCGGTATGATCAGTTCGAATGAATGGAACATTTATTTGATTTACTGTAGAACAGACGAATACTGTAAAATAGAATTCGGAGAAAATATGTTCCTGGGCTGAGAGTTACAGTAAAATGAGTTAGCTCTGTATTGACAGTGTTTCAGTCACAGTAAACCCCTGCAGCTATAGCTACTCAGTGATATGAAAAATAGGGCAAAGAGTGAACTGATTGGATATTAAAAATGTGTGGCCATACAAGATTATTTGTCTGCATTCAGAAATATGGGTGTGGCACCTCCCCCCCTCCCACCCTTTCAGACATTCACAGTGACTCTATTGTGTGGTGCCAGAGGAGCCAGCCAGTCAATGGTAATCTGATTTAGAGGCACTCTAAAATGTGCTTCCTGGTGGGCAACAATTCAAACAAATGTCAAGGACAATAAATGATACTGTAGTCTTTAGGAATTGAAAGCTTTCGGTTCCTATTCCCGGAGCGCATGGAAGGAAGTAAAACTGCATTTTACGTGTGTGTTATGACGTGCGTGTTATAATGTAGACACAGAATAGCAGAATAGCTTACCACAGAATATGTTCATGTTGTTTTGTGTAGAGTAGACAGAGAAATGTTGTATGCAATGTGCATACATCATTTATTTATGTATGTAATGTGTGTGAGTGTGTGTGATTGTCTGTGTGCATGCGTGTTTTTGCGGGCATTCCCTGGAGATCGACATGGCTAGATAAAAAGCATTTACACCACCAGGGGTCAGCATTCACTTGTGTCTGATATCCCAAGCAACATAGCACAACATGAGTCTGTATTTAGCACTGTATGTCTCATTGTCCCTAAATTCAGGAAGTGGATCAGGACTTAATAGGACTATAGCTGATAAAAGCAAGCCGTTTCCAGACTGTTCCAACACACTGTTACCATCATAACACACATCGACACGTCAATGACCCCTTAAGAACAAGGGCTAAATGAAAGAAGCAAGACCGAAGGAAGGTGTCAGAGGATAGAACCGTTTCATATGGAGTGTCATGTGTGTGCCCTTAGTGACCCAGATAGTGATGAGCCCTGGTCTGAGGGAGGTGCCAGGTCAGACTACGTGTCCCCACTGCCAGCAGAGTGGTATCACCAAGACAGAGGTCAACGCAGGCCTGCTGACCTGGATCATCTGTGGCTCCTTGACTCTCGTGGGGTAAGAAAATACCTGGTTCAGTTCAGTTCCTCCATAGGACTGATATTCTGATATAAGCGTAGAATGTATCTCGCTAACCCTAACCCTAAAGTGAGCAAGTAAAATTGCTTCTCCAAAGGACCAGGCAGCACAAATTCATCAGTGAATTATTCATGCTTGGGACAATAGTGATGTAATTGAATTCTGCCCAAAATGGTGCTATTGAAGCCTTTGCCAACCTATCTAGAATGTGATAGGCTATTCACAACAGCAGTATAAAAGCCCAATCATGTTTGGTTCGGGTGGCACCAAGGGAGGGGGAAATCACTGCCCAATGCTAAGCTAGCTACTGCTACCTGCCATACACAACATTGATGCATTACTTTACTATATACTGTATCTATAGTTGTGACTAAACCTAACTGAATCCCTATGTGTCTGTCCGTACAGGTGCTGGCCGTGCTGTTTAATCCCCTTCTGTGTAGACTCCTGTAAAGATGTGGAGCACCGCTGTTCAAACTGCAACAACATTGTCTATATATACAAACGTATCTGAATAACCATAACTGTATATTGAAGATTTATATATGGACAACCATATACTGTAGCTACTGTTCACACAAGGCCTATGGACCACTCTGGCCTTATTCTGACCACTGACCTGCCTTGATAGTTGTACTAAAGAGGAACAGGTCTCTGTGATTTACAGTTCTACCTGAGTACACCTCTGTAGTACATGAATGTGAAGGTAACCATAAAACAGTTTTCTGGATTGAGTTCTTGTTGATCACTATTTCAGTTAACAGTTCTCTATGTAGTCTTGTTCTCCTTTTCCTCTATTTCACTTCCATTTCATTCCACATCAGTCATTGTCATAAAGGACTATTGTCAATAATTACGATGGATTTTATGCTTCCGCCTTTTCCACTCCTGCCTAATAGCTCTATAAAGCTGTGATTGTCTGTATTGGAGAGGTTATAATTCATCAAACGTTTTATTGTGAGGGAATGAAGCCTGAACAGATTGACGATGTTAATTCTCTGTTTCATAAACCCTACACTGCAGTAACTAACGGCTACATTCTTCACTTGCTTCACCACTTGAGTGTTTAAAATTTCATCAACTCCCAGCTCTCTGTCAGACACATAATAACCATTTGAGTCGAGGCCAGTAGCAGTACTGTATCTTACGTGTTAAATCTCTGTATGGTTGAATTGAGGGGATTGGGAGGTGTTACATTGACATACGTGTTGAAAGGGTCACTCAGGTATGTCTGCTGTTTCTTAACAGCATGGTGTTTATAAAAGTCCCAAGTCAGAGTGCACTGTTCAACATGCCTAGATGTGCATGGTAATCTGTTGCTGATCATTCTATTCAGTGAGTGTCAAAAAAAACAAACATGTAAAAACAATACAGCAGTTCCATTGAGAGCCAATAGAGGGCGGTGTCTTGTGAGTCTTACTGTCTGAAATGATTCAGAACATTTCCATCTGTGGCATTGGTAATGACTTCTCTGCAAAACGTGATCATTGATCCATTCAAATGCCGACACGATCAGTTAAATGTCTGCAGAGTGACTCTTTCATCTTTCATCATGTTTAAGCCACAACATACTGACTAGTAATACTGAGAAACCTCCATCACTACTACTGCTTTTTACAATAAAAATATAACAACTATTTACCACTAACAACTAACAACTATTGGTGGGCTAATAAGCAACTACCCCGTGTTTACCCCCTTGAGTTTAACATAGGCTTTGGATATATTACAGACTCATACAAATGTAAGATCCTTGGGCTAACGAACTGGTAGCGTGAGCAGTTCTGAATTGAGCTGAGCAGAAAGAGAGAGACTCCATTGGGAGAGGTGATGACAACTTATTTGGGCCTTTCGTAGCTACCGGCATACTAATTAATCACTGTTGTATTGGGTAGACGGAGGAGATTTAGAGGGAGGGAGGGAGGGAGGGAGGGAGGGAAGAAGGGCACGAGAAAGCCTCTGTGCTTACCCCCCCAGACTGCAAAACACCATGAACTCAGTGAACCGAGAGTGAAGTAGTTACAGTGTGGATAGTGGCCAGAGAGGGGAGCAGGGGAACACAGCTCAGAAACTGTACAGCATGTACTACAGTTCCCATAACTAATTTACTGTGCTGCCTGAGTGTGCTGTCTGTCTGTCTGCCTGTCTGTCTGTATGTGTGCTGTCTGAGTGTGCTGTCTGAGAGTGCTGCCTGTCTGAGTTGTCTGTCTGTCTGTCTGTCTGTCTGTCTGTCTGTGTGCTGTCTGAGTGTGCTGTCTGTCTGTCTGTCTGTCTGTCTGTGTGCTGTCTGAGTGTGCTGTCTGTCTGTCTGTCTGTCTGTGTGCTGTCTGAGTGTGCTGTCTGTCTGTCTGTCTGTCTGTCTGTCTGTCTGTCTGTCTGTCTCTATGTAAGTATGCAGCATGATGGAGCTGCAGATACATGTAGAACAGATTGGGGTGACATTTTGATTGATGGACTATTGGCAAACCCCTATTTGCATCCCGTGATTCTGAAAACTAATCAGGGAGCTGGACGGAGAGATGAAGTGGAAAAAATAGAAAATCTTCAATGAGTCCTGTTGGTAACTGATAGATATGAAACCCCTGCTCATCCGGTCTCTGGTCTCTCAGAACGTCCCTCTCTGATTTCACCTGTCCTATGTCATCTGGACACCATCACCTGTCCCACAGTTACCTGATGGTCTGTCCTTCTCCTAACACACCACCGTCACACAGGAAGGAGAGGATGTTTCTCATTAGTGGACAGAAGGGTATGAATGAGATCTGGTCTTGGTTTCTCTCTCTCTCTCTCTCTCTCTCTCTCTCTCTCTCTCTCTCTCTCTCTCTCTCTCTCTTGCTCTCTCTCTCTCTCTTGCTCTCTCTCTCTCTCCTTCCTTTGAAGTTGCACAGGACCGCCAGGCCAACAGCTGGAAGCAGGGGAACAAATGTCTTTTAGACCTGCTCTATGTCAGGTAGAATAGTCACTACAATCAATGGTTGTCATTTCCCCTCCCAAAGGGGGGTGTTTGGGGTTCTTTCTGTAAGCTGGGGAGAGGCAGGAGCTCAAAGGAAGCCCCCTGGAGGGCGTTAAAGGGCGGTGCGGAGGATGAGGTCCTTACCCCCCTCTAGTGGCCCACCTGATTAGCTCCAGGAGGTTGTGACCTTTCAGGTGTGGCTTTCATAGCAGAAGCTTTGGCGATGCCCCACTCCCTCCTCTGCAATCCTTTCATTGTCATAGTCGTGACATACACATACAGTGTAGCATTCTAGCATTGTGTCTAGCATTGTGACTAGCATTGTGACTGCCTATGGCCCCTGGTCCGGGCATTGATTACTTTATCTTATGATGACTGATGGATAGATGATTCACTTACTTAAACAAATGTATTTGTTGAAAGTCGCTTTGGATAAAGGTGTCTGCTAAATGCCATAA
>NC_139663.1:3683141-3710641 GCF_951799395.1 Argentina silus
GTCTGTGTGTGTGTGTGTGTGTGTGTGTGTGTGTGTGTGTGTGTGTGTGTGTGTATGTGTGTGTGTGTGTGTGTGTGTGTGTGTGTGTGTGTGTGTGTGTGTGTGATTGTGGCTGTGTGTGAGATAGATAATGGTATTTTAAGGAGTTCACAAGTCGGTTCCTGCCAGTGGTGTCAATGCAATGTATGTGTCATGTTGTACCTTGGGATTGAGAGTGTGAATTAGATCAGTATAACCAAACACCTTTGATCTTTAGAGATATCTTCATCTTTCTCTTTTATTAAAAAATATCAGAGGGCAATACATCTTAGTATGGCTCCCATAGAACATGAATACATACTGTACATACAGAACATTCATTTTTTGAGAAAAGTAATTATGCAAGCATTTCATCAATAAATTACAATCAACCAAAACACTTAAGAAACACGGCCATGGAGACATGGATGGAGAAAGACTGACAGAAAAGAGGCCATCATGTAGAATAGCAACAATGAAAGAGCTATCAACAAACTGTCAAGAGAGCAGAGGGTAATACATTCTTGGATATGTTACTTTGATAATACTGTGCTGTATATGCAATCATCATCAACACCAAAGAGGATAAATTACCTATCAATACAGAGATACAGTACTTTGCTTGCTTTATTTACAGATTTTTAAGTCTTATTCTTGTTCTCATACACACACGCACACACGCACACACACACACACACACACACACACACACACACACACACACACACACACACACACACACACACACACACACACACACACACATACACACACACACGTGGGACACAGAGGGACACCTGCATGTGACTGCCATCTTAACTCTGTATTCACAGCACGGCTGAGTCATACCCCCTCTGACTACAGCCCTGGGGGGTTTTACCCTTGTACTTTGGCTGCCTGCACAAATGTCACATTTGTTAATCGTTTGATGAGGATCGAAAAAGAATGTTGTTGAAACAATGTTGGAACAATGTAAAATATTCCAAATACATTAGTGTGGACATTCTCCCTTTGCAAGTTTTTTTGTGTGTATTTGACATCTGATTAGGGTGAGGTTTTTTCGTGTGATTATACTGTAGCCACATTGATTGTAACTGATGGACAACCAACAAGCAACATTTAATAGACTGTCTGACCTGACATTTTGCCTAAGCGGTGCTGTGATGTAGTGTGTGATGATTGGCCTGGGGTCAAGGCAAGTGGGTGATTAGAGGATATTGGTTGTCTGTCATGGCAGAGGTCACCCAACTCCATCACAAAGCTTTTATTACATGACTTCCCTTACACACTCCTTAACACAGAAGTGTGGCAACGTGTGTGTGTGTGTGTGTGTGTGTGTGTGTGTGTGTGTGTGTGTGTGTGTGTGTGTGTGTGTGTGTGTGTGTGTGTTTGTGGTGGGGGTGACTGAGGATGAGCTCTAGGGGTTGTGACCTAATCTAGGGAAGGGGACAGCTTCCCCTTGTGATTGCAGTACTAGCTTGTTTAATCAGTATGTGCAATTTATGTGAACCAGGGGGAATTGAACAGCAGGGGAGGTTACCAGTGACACCACTGATTTGAAATGCAATTGAAAAGATAATTGCTAAACCCTGTGTTAAGAGCAGAGCTAACTAAACAACCTGTTTTGATTGTTTTTTAAGATACCACTCATGGGCAGTAATTCCACTTAAAACCATTCCTTTCCCACACCCCGATGCTCTTGCTGCTTTTAAAGGCCCAAAGCAACCAGTTTTGCTCCCAGGCTTTTCTTAAAAAACAATATTATATAATAACAAAAAAAGTGGTGAACATGAGTCATTCAATGAGCTATTTGTGAAAGTAACACCAGATAGCTAGGAGCAATTATCAATAAAATGTGTTGCAAAACTGGAGTTTGGGAAGGTTATATTTGACTCTGGGTGCTAACTTTATACACGTCACATTTCAGAGCTCTATTTATATTCATGTGGGAAATCGTTTTAGGAGAAACTAAGAAAATAGAATGAATACACATACTTGACCTAAATGCCATTTTTGGACTTGAATCATTGTGCAATAACATTGTGCAGCACCAGTATGTCATATATCAGCTAAAAAACCTCAAAATGAGTAATGTGGGCCTTTAACTGTAATTTTCCCACAATTCCTTTCATTGTTGCTATGGTGAAGCTGATAAGGGATTCTGTTTTCCATGGAGGTGGGTAGTGTAGCGGACATCTTGTGAGAGCAATACTTATCAATAAGACATATCAAATATGAGGGATAGATCATCTCTTACATTTATCAAATGGATAGCACACTTTATTACAAAATTCATAAAGCATGACACAGTGAATTCCCTCAAGGGTGCTTATGATGGGAGATTCGTCCTCTAGCAGAGTAGCACCAATGGGAATAGATGAGTGGAGCTGCTAGATAGATGGGCACAGGTTCTGCCCGAGGACTCTTCAGCGTGGCATGGGCATTGATCTTGGTGCTGTGTGGTGCTGTGTCTGAGCGCTACAGTGCTGGGCTGATAGGTGTGTGTTTTATAGTTGATGATGTGCAGGCTAGAGCAGGCTTGATCTATGTGCTGCTGTGTCTGGCCTGACTGGCTCTAAAGATTCATTGTTTCTCACCAGGCCACCCTCGCTGCAAGCAGATCGAGGAGCGTTGAAAAGAACTGCTCCAGCCTTGAACAAGTAGCAAGGAGTGTACTGGCTTTCAGTAGGAGTTAGCATGGTATGAAAAACCAACAGAAGGACAGGAAGATAAGTCATACTACACACACACACAAGACATCACAAACAGTCATTCAGGGATAAATCAGAGATTCTACCTTTGTACAGTACACACACACACACACACACACACACACACACACACACACACACACACACACTCTCTCTCTCTCTCTCTCTCTCTCTCTCTCTCTCTCTCTCACCCCCCCAGTCTGCACTCAGCAACATGGGCTGAGGAGCTGCTTGAAGTTCATTCTGACAATGGCTAATAGTCAGTCATCAAGGACAATCAATATTTAATAAAGGATCATAGACGAATAGTAGAAATGTCCTCCCTCTGATATGGGATCCAACATTACAAGATGAATGTAATTCTTTGTTACAGCATCGACAACGTTTTACCCAAAGTAATATTTTTTGCGTTATTTTCTGTGCATCTAGAGTAACAGTCAAGTCTGTACGGTGGTAGGCTATATATGCTCTGCCATGACAACGACAAGAAGCTCTTACCCATCCTAAGGACACCTGTGAGATTCCTAGAGGGTGAATATCTTTTGCGACTCGTGGACAATCTGCATATCTTGGATGAACTCACCACCACAAGGTGATCTACAGAGACGGTTTTTAATAAAAACGTCTTTGTCTAATGCCCCCTCCGAGACCCACTGTATATTACCAGGAAATATCACTGCTGTTTTAGGGTGTGCATGCCAGAAGGACAGGCGTGGATCGTGAGACGTAGCCACGGTTACAGTGGGGGGGAATGTCTGGCGCAATGTGTCCTCAAAGTCGACGAACTGATTTCTAATCAGTCTAATGTAAGACTCCAGATAACAAACAGCTGTTCAGAGGCTTTCCCCCCGGCAGCGGCAGTACAACAGAGACAGTGGAAACGTCTCAATGTCACGAGGAGGTTGATGTGTCACAAAGGATTCCGGCCGTTGTCACTCTCGCTCGCCGTAACAAAGGGCCACTCGTAAAAATCTGACGATAAGAGGCCGTGATGTTCGTTTATCAGTCCCCGATCTCAGTCATGGCTTATCATCAGACACCACTCTGCAATAATATAGTTCGATATAGCCGGTCAGCCAAGCTGAAATAGAAGCCGACCCTCTCTTTTTTGTTTTGTTTTTTTGCATGAATGATTTACTGAACAATCATGGCTCTGGTTGCTGGTTACTTAGTTTGTGAGCTCTTGGTGTCTGAGTTGAGCAACACTCGTCGTTTCCACACATCCGTCATCTCTCTCTCTCTCTCTCTCTCTCTCTCTCTCTCTCTGTCTCTCTCTCTCTCTTCTAGACAGTGTGCATCCTTTTTTCCCTGCCCTTTACTTCGCTGTAGACCTCCACTCATCTCAGTCCTTTACCTCCACAGCCCTCCACCTCTCCAGACCTCCTCGTCCACTGACATTTCAAAGCTCAAAGAGTCCCAGAAGGGGAAGAGTCGGGTTGGTTGTCAAGGGAACGTGGCCCCTGTTAGCCTGTCCCTCTGTCGGCGGAGCTCAAGAGGAGATGCAGACGGGCTTGCCGTTCTTGTCGTACTGGTACACCAACATCTTGATGCAGTGGGAGTTGGCGGGCGAGATCCAGGGGCTGCTGGTGATGGAGAAGTTGTGTCCGGCGTAGAAGGGCTGAGGCTGCTTCCTGCAGCGGAACAGCGCCCGCAGCACGCTAGCCGCCATGCTGCGGAAGCGCTTGCTGATGAAGCAGTAGAGGAAGAAGTTGACCCCGGTGTTGAGCAGCGCTAGCATGTTAGCAACGTCGGTGAGCAGGTGGAGGAGGCGGGCGGGGCCGGGCGAGGCCGGGGGGGCGGAGTAGAGGTGGTAGAGGATCATGACGGTGCGCGGCGCCCACAGCACGGCGAACACGGACGTGATGGCCAGCAGGATGGCCGTGGTCTTGCCCGTGGAGTAACCGCGGAGGCGGAAGCAGCTGCGGCGGCGGCGGAGCTTCCGGACGATGACGGCATTGAGGGAGAAGAAGACGGAGCAGGGGAGGAGGTAGACTGTGGCACAGTGGGCCCACACCAGGACATGCTGGGCCGCACTACTACTACTACCTCCACCACCACCACCACCACCACCACCTCCACTCCCCCCGGGAACTCCACCCGCCCCTCCACCCCCCACCCCGGGGAGGCCGTGCCACAGCTCGGGCCACCAGTAGTAGGGCGCGGCGGACAGCAGGCAGCCCATATAGACGGCCAGGATGACGCGGCGGGTGCGGGCGGGGTAGGAGACGGTGTGGTAGCGCAGGGGGTGGCAGACAGCGATGTAGCGGTCGACGGTGAGCGGCACGGTGATCCAGATGGAGGTGTGTATGGAGGAGAACTCCAGGACCTGCACCGCCTTGTTGAGGAAGGGGGGCAGCGGAGCGCCCAGGATGAAGTCCTCCAATAGGAAGTCCACGAACACAATGAGCAGCAGGACCAGGATGTCGGCGGCCGCCAGCGCCAGAAGATAGTTGTAGGAGGACTTCTGACGCCGTAACACCAGCTGGGAGAGGATGATGACTGTGAGGATGTTGGCTGGGGTGGAGGGGGGAAGGTTTTGATGGTGACACAAAGGGTGATGTATATGGGTGAAGTGGGGGAGAGAGAGAGAGAGAGAGAGGGAGAGAGAGAGAAGTGATAGGAGAAAGAAATCACAGGAGAAGAGATAGGGTGATGAGAGGTAGAGATTGAAAATGGAATGGAAGCAGGTTATGACAAGGAAAGAGAGGGAGGGAGAGAGTTAGAATCCCTGTGGAGGGCCATTGGAAAGGAGCAGCACTCATTCAGCCACTCACAGTCACAAACTCACACCAACACACATACAAACAGGAACACATCCACACATCTACACACATCTACACACATCTACACAAATAAACACATCCGCACGCACGCACGCACGCACGCACGCACGCACGCACGCACGCACGCACGCACGCATGCACAGTGTGAGTACAGACGGAGGTGTTTTCCGAAGCACGGCCAGCAGCCGTCCTGTGGGATTCCACAGTCCCAAACTAAAAGCTCAGTGGATGGCACTTATTTTTCACTAATTATTTTCCCCAAATTCTACTGAGTCTAGGGCCTCCTGCTCTCTCTTTTTCTTTCATCCCTCCATCTTCCCCTCCCTTCCTCCCTCTCTCTCCACCCTCTCCACCTGCTATGTCACTCGGTGGCACCTGCCTCTGCCTCTGGCCCATTTGTTATCTCTAATAGAATACAAAGCCACAACAAAAACAGGGGGGAACAATGAGAGTGCAGCACCGTCACGGCCTTGGTAATCTGCTGAGTCGTCAATGACGCCGCGCCGGTTGCCGCTACCGCCATCGCCACCGCTGTGACCCAGAAAAACAGCCCAAGGACACCCCCCTCTGCCTCCTCTGCCTCTCCCTCTCCCTCTCTCTCCTTCCTTCCCACCCAGCCTTCTTCCATCTTCTAGTATCCATCCTTCTTTTTTTTTTCTCTCTCTCTTTCACTCCTTCTTCCTCCCTCACCCTCTCTCTCCCCTAACCATTTCCATTTTACATTTTAGACATTTAGCAGAAAAGCCTTTATCATACATCAGTCATCATAAGAAAAACAAATCTATGCTAGGACCAGGGGCCATTGGCAGTCACAATGCTAGAAGCATTTTTATTTACAGTAGAGAAACTGTACAGGGGGGTAGTGGGGAAAGTCAAGATGTAGCCTGGAGAGATGTGTCTTCAGTCTATGGCAGAAGATAGGTAGTGCAGTCCTGACAGCAGTGGGAAGCGCATTCCACCAGTGGGGCACCAGGACAGTGAAAAGCCGTGACCGAATAGCGCGACTGCTGCATCCACGTAGAGGCGGCAGTGCCATGCGGCCAGCTGAGGTGAAAGAGCGGAGTTATCAGGCAGGGGTTTGGGGGCTGACCATTGTTTGCAAGTAGGCAACCTCCCTCCCTCCTTTCTTTTTTCTCCCCATTTTTTTGTGAATTTTGGAAATTTTGGGGTAAAAATGATCTTTTATTTCATTGTATTGTTGGCATGAGGATAAGAAATGTACCTCGGTTTCTCATTTTGTGGGCAGTGAGCATAGCCTGTCTTCTCTGGGAAGCCAGTGTTATCTATGACGGCCTATCTCTATGGGCAGGCTATGCTCACTGAGTCTGTACATAGTCTGTACTTTCTTAATTTTGGATCAGTCACAGAGATAATTTGCCATCTCTGTTTAGGACCAGATAGCAACTCAATTTACTTAGATTTTTGGTCGTTTTTTTCCAATATGTTACATAGTTCTCTTTTTGTGTCTTTATAATGTGGTTTGGTCTAATCTCCTTGGTGTTGCTGTCCTGAAGCTCTATGGGATTGGTTTGGTTTGGTGAACTGAGCCTCAGCTGGTTGAGGGCACTCTTCTCCAGACTCATCTCTTGGCAGATAAGGGCTTTGTGATTGAGTGTTTGGGGGTTGCTTGTTTTGAGGTGATTGTAAAATTTGATTGCTCTTTTTTGGCCTAATTAATTAGTAGGGGGTATTGGCCTAATTCTGTTTGACATGCATTATTTTCGGTTTTCTTTGGACATGCAGGATGCTTTTGCAGAACTCTGCATGGAATGTTTCGACAAGGTTTGTCCCATTGGTGTAATGACTAGTACTTGCATGACTCAGGACACAGGCTTCATCCAAAAGAATAGTATTTACTCCAAAAAGATTTGGTACATAGGGGGGCAGCCAATCGGTAGCGTATATCCAGAAAGGGGTAGGCAAAACAGAGAACGGTATATAGATAATCAAATCCAAGGTCCAGGTAGTCCAACTGGGAGAAGGCAAAAAGGCCAAGTCAAAAAGAACACTCAAAGATCAATAACCATGAAAACTAGACACTAGGGAGATTGCTGGAACGTATTGACACAGAGGCACAATAAACAAACTGGCAATGGAACAGAGGAACACACAGACTACATACACAGGGAATGATGGTAAGGAACAGGTGAAATCAATCGCGGCAGAGGAGACAATCACACAAATGAGAAAACACACAAGGGCAGATAATGAAGTGACAGAAATGAAAAACAACGTGAGTAAAACAGGAAATAAATGAATAACAAAAACAAAGACAACCAACACCAATAGGTTCAATAATTGATTCAAATATTTTCAGCCAAATTCTAATTGGTATGTACATATTTATGTTTTTCTTTTTATAGGATAGAAGACTCTTCTAGTCTTGTCTCTCAGCTCGTTCACAGCCAGGCAGAAGTTACCAGTACTGCTGATATTTCGGCCTAAATACGTATAATTCCTTGTATGTTCTAAGGCCACTGTGTCTAAATAGAATTTGTGGTCTTTGCGTACTGACCTTTTTTGGAATATCATTATTTTGGTCTTTTTTAGGTTGTCTGTCAGGGCCCAGGTCTGACAGAACCTGTGCAGTATATCCAGGTGTTGGGGCGAGCAACACTAGATCATCTGCAAACAGCAAACATTTCACTTCAGTGTTGTGCAATGTGAAACCAGGTGCTGCAGACAGCTCTCTCTACTCTCTCTCTCTCTATTTTCTCTCTCTTTCTTTCTCTCTCTCTCTCTCTCTCTCACACTCACAGAACGTGGACATAAGGGGCTCCGCTCCACGTGATTTACCTTGCTGTTGCCATGGTCAACCCCACTCTGTTTGGCATATCTGTCTGACCCACCAGAGATGAATACCCAATCTACCTCTCACATGGAACTAGAATTGTATGTTTCATTGAGGCACATATAAGTTATTACAAGGTGATGGGCGGAATTTAAAAAAAACTGCCTACTGTGCTTAAGTAAACCGAAATAGGCTTGTAGTTGAATGCCGTCCAACCATTCTAAATGTAGCGACAGCGATGAATGTGGATTTGAATCAACTACATGAAATAAAGAGCACAGCCCATGACAGCGATGTATAGTGATCCTTACCAGGGTGCATTAAGTTGTCTCTGTTCTCCCCTGTAGATGAAGCTGCTATGTGTCTGTTTCTGACATTGATTTGCATTGCTATGTCACAGAGACATCAATGCACTTAGCACTTGTCAGTGGCCATCTAGCTCTGGAGATGAATGTGCTCTGTGGTCCTGTCCCCTCTCTGAAGGCCCAGCCTGGTGATAGATCTGGGATTGGATTAAATATGGCAGCCCTGGGTCTGGCACATCACACCCCTATCAGCTGATTACACATTACAAATCTGGCTCCAGATAATGACTGAAGATGTCCTTGCCAGACTTGGAGATGAATGGGGAAATACACAGACACAAACGTGCACACCCACCCACACACCCACACACACACACACACACACACACACACACACACACACACAGACAGATACATACTCACAGACACACACACACACACACACACACACACACACACACACACACACACACACACACACACACACACACTGGACATATAGTTGCCTTGTAGCATGTCAGATTCCCTCCTCTCCCTTATTGAGGGAGAGGGATAATCCGGGTGAGCCCGTCCTGTGTGCTGATGATCACAGTGAAATTGCTTTCTTGTTGAATCTCAGTTGATTGTGCTATTGATTGTTTCTCATCCCCTTCCCTTACTGGGTGTCTATTTCTGAGTGACTATGTGTACTAACTAAGTCAGTCTCCCTCCTCCCACACTCTCACAACTGTCCATCTCTCTGCCTGTGTGTGTGTGTGTGTGTGTGTGTGTGTGTGTGTGTGTGTGTGTGTGTGTGTGTGTGTGTGTGTGTGTGTGTGTGTGTGTGCGTGCGCGTGTGCGTCCCTCTCTCTGCCTGTCTGTCTCTGTGTATCCACACGTGTATCTGACCGTAACCAAGCTTTTATTTTGTTTATTTTCTCTCTCTCTCTCTCTCTCTCTGTCTCTCTCTCTCTCTCTCTCTCTCTCTCTGTCTCTCTCTCTCTCTCTCTCTCTCCTCTTGAGTGTGTTCATGTGAATCAAAATGTGTCGCCATGCCTCTAGCTGTCAAGAAGTGTCCCGAAGGAGATACTTCAGAGCAAATCCTACACAATGGACCTCACCTTCCCTTCCTATACGCCTACTTACAGACAGACGGACCGATGTGGAATTGAAGCAGGGTTTTTCCACTGGCTGGATATTTTACTGTGTGCAGCTCCCTGCGGACACTGGGCCTTGTATGGACAAACAAAAAGGATCTGGCGGTGGGCTTGACATTTCCTTTCAGCCACCGCGTGCATTGGATGGCCCATTCATTTCAATTGATTCCTGGCTCTGTGTTGTGCTGTCTCTGTGGCTGGGCTGAGATGAGGAGCAGTCGGGGTCTCCTCGACATGCTGCTCTGGGGGGAACCAGGGCTATCTTTACAGAGGGGAGATGACAGAGAGAGAGAGAGAGAGAGAGAGAGAGAGAGAGAGAGAGAGAGAGAGAGAGAGAGCACACACGACAAGAGTGTCTCCCTCCTTTCTCTCCTTCCCTTTCTCTCTCTCTTTCTCTGATGGGAATATGCAGTTTGGAGTAGACGGCGAAGGAGGGGAGGAGGTAACCCCCCCTTGTCTCCAACAGAGAGGGAATGAGATGGAACTGTCAGTAGATAATAGGCTGCCACGTGTGTGTGTGTGTGTGTGTGTGTGTGTGTGTGTGTGTGTGTGTGCACACGCGTGCGTGCATGCACGTGCCTGTGTGCGTTCGTGCATTCATGTGTGTGTGTGTGTGTACGTGTGTGTCTGTCTGTCTGTCTGTCTGTGTGTGCATGCGTTCGAGTGCTTTGTGCCTCTGTCTTCCTGCTGCTTTTCTAATAGGAAGAGAGACGGGGACCAATGACGTTGTTTAGCAGGAGAGAAAGAGGCACAATGAGCTCCCTGAGGTGTGTAACGAGGCTGAGTCATCCCCCCCAGATCCTACTAGTTTAACCCTCCCACAGACCCCCCACAGAGTGGTAAATACATCAGTTGCAGCTACACTGAGAATCCACCGCGGCACACTCTACCACTCTACCACTCCACCCCCCCCCCACCCCCCCCCCCCCCACCCCCCCCAAGGGTCTCATAGAAAAAAGAGCAGAACAAGGAGAGAAAGAAATGAAGAAAAAAGAGAGAGAAAGAATTGCAATTAAGTTTTCAGATTTTTTTTTCTTTCATCGGGAGGAAATTGAAGTTGGACTCTGAGGCGATCTGTCTAATGAGTCTGGTGGAGGTTGGAGCTTCAGAGAGAGAGAGAGAAAGAGAGAGGGAGCAAGAGAGAAATGGACATAGAGAGAAATGAACAGTAAGAATTAGAAAGAAAGTATGAGAGGATGAGGGAGGGTCAGACAGAGTTAAATGAGGGAATGAGAGTGGCTAATTGAGGGAGAATAGGGGAGAAGGGAAAAGGGCAGAGAGAGAGAGAGAGAGAGAGAGAGAGAGAGAGAGAGAGAGAGAGAGGACATAAAAGAGTGGTAGAGGTGTGGGAGGTAGAGAGAAAGAGAGATGGAGGGAGTGTTAAATATCAAAGGCAGCTTGAAAGGTCACAATGACTTTGTACTGTAGGTGGTGACAAACATCTCCCTTTTGTCTTCTGCAAGAGTCAGAATGGACTGACAGGCCACCATCCACCCTTACTGTCAACGTCCCTGATCCAATCTCAGATAGTCTGCCCTCTCTACAAAGCTAGATTGAAGTCAGCGTCTCACCTCTCCTCTCAACTAACCTTACACTATTGCGCTTTCATAGATCAATAACATTCTTGGGAGAGAGAGAGAGAGAGAGAGAGGCAGAATAGGAGGGGTAGAGAGAGGGTGAGGATAGATAGAGAAAGAGAGAGAGACATATCTGGGAGGAGGGGGAGAGAGGTGGTTAGAGAGATTAAATAGGAGAGGTAGAGAGAGGGTGAGAATAGATAGAGAAACAGAGTGACAGACTGTGACAGAGGGAGAGAGCCCAGGTTTGTTGTTTCTAATGTTATTGATGTCACTGCATTGTCTTGGTGCCTGGTGAAAACCTCCTATGAGAACATGTGCCTCTGTGTTCAACGTGTACAGTCTCAATAGCATCCCTACATGAACCAGGAGATGAGAATAGGGGGAGAGGGGGATGACAGAAGAGAGGGAGAGAAAGACAAGGATATCTGGAGGAGAGGATGACAGGGGGACAGAAGGAAAGAGATAGATGATTGGAAAGGAGGAGAGGAGGGATATGGTGGATAGGGTGATTAATCTTGAGTCCTGACAAAGGCCCCATAATTACCAAAAGATTGATACTGGGTCATAAAAATTGACAAATGAGATGTAAGCTCTCACAGTTTAAGAACTGTTATGTGTTTTATAGAGCCAGCCGTATGGATACATATTTTCAGTGTTTTCTCAACACAACGACAGCTTTTAACGGCGATAACTGATCCACACAAGTAAAGTCCTGTCACTGCGTCAACAGCCGTCTGATTCACGGCTTCAAAGCCTCTCTCCCCAACATCCCTCCCTCCCTCCCTCCCTCCCTCCCTCCCTCCTTCCCCTCCCATCCTCCTCTCCCTCCCCCATCCTCTGTGGCTCATCTCCCTCCTGACAGGCCGACATGCCCGCTGCCTCCCGCCCTCCCTCACATGCTGTCTCGCCTCTAAACCACAGCTTCCTCTTCCCACTCTCCTCTCCTGCCACTTCACAATCACTGTCCATGCCCTGCATCCTTCTCTCTCCTTCCCTCCTTCTCTCTCCCTCCATCCTTCTCTCTCTCTCCTTCCTCTCTCCCTTCATCCTTCTCTCTCCCGCCATCCTCCTTTCCTACTACCTCACGATCACTGTCCATGCCCTGCATCCTTCTCTCTCCCTCCCTCCATCCTCACTCCCTCCCTCCATCATATCTCCATCCTTCTCTCTCCCTCCCTCTTCTCTATCTCCATCCTCTCTCCCTTCATCCTTTCTCCATCCTTCCCTTTCTATCCTCCTCTTTTCCTCTCCTACCCCCTGGTTAACCATCAGCGCCTCACCACACCTGGATTGAAAAAAACCAATCATCTTTTTTCTTTTTTTTTTCTTTTTTTTTTATACATGATTTTTTTTGTACGAATGTATATGTGTACGAATGGAATGGTATAGTCCCTGAAAAATGCAAACCCCGCCCACCCGGAGAATCATTTAGAAGAAAAAAACGAGTACTATTTTGACAAATACTCTCCTCTCCTCTCCTTCCCATCCTTTAACTCCCCTCCCCTCATCTCTCCTCTTATCACAATCACCTAACGCAATCATCACCCCCCCTCCCCCCCCAACACACATACGTAAGTCCCACTCACTGGTTGAGGCTACCAGATCAATGACCCAAACTGAAAATCGATGGCCCCATCTCTTCATTAAACGACGGCTGGCACCTGGGCTAGAATCCCTGGAAAGGAGGTCGTTAGTGAGCAGTCGCCAGGGGGAAATGTTTCAGGGCTCTGTAGTCCATACACACACACAAACACGCGCACACAAACACACACACGCACACACACATGTATACACACATGTATACACACATAACCATACGCATGCGCACATATGCACACACACCTTCAGGCTCCGTGAATTCAACAGGGGCAGAGAAAAGATGCTCTGAGAGTCTTCATGAGTGCTCGAACATTTCCCCCTGCACATGCACCCAACAACCCTCTGACTGTACAGGCAGGGTGAGACTCCACAACACAGTCACTCACTGGGTCTACAGTAGGAGCTATTCTCTGCTCAACCAATTTTGTTGCACACAAAATACCAGCATTGAAGGAGCCAAGTGCATGTACTGTAGCTCCATAACGTATTGTAATACTACGCAGTGCCGGAAGCCTGCATTTTGTTTCAGGTTAACTTAAATTGGAATCAGACAATCGTATTAACAATAAAACAACAGAACAATGATAGCATTCAGTAGATTACACACACACAATACTAGAGATAGATTGGGGATTGTTACACAGCCTCACGATGACAGAGGGTTATGGTGCCGTTATGGTGCTTTGCTGTTTGCTTTCGCCTGAACACCGTCGTTTTGTTCCCAGCAGCCTTGCAAGTGGAGAGAGCCCGTTAAGAATGGGTGAGCGATTAATTAAAAAGGTGGCAATTCGTCTCAGCTTCATCGTCCACTTCCCCACTCAGGGCTCAGGGGTGCCACTTCACTGACTCTCCTATTATTAATCTCTCTCTCTCTCTCTCTCTCTCTCTCTCTCTCTCTCTCAATCTCTCTCTCTCTCTCAATATCTCTTTCTCTCAATCTCTCTGTCTCTCTCTCTCTCTCTAGCCTTCTCTCTCTCTCTCAATCTCTCTCTCTATCTCTCTTTCTCGCTCTCGCTCTCGCTCTCTCTCTCCACAGATCTCTCTCGCTTTCTCCCCTGATCTCTCTCTTTACCCTCTTTGTCTCTACCTTCACGTCTCTCCTCACCTTACCCTCCCCCCTCTCTCTTTCTCCCCTAATCTCTCTCTTTATACCTATTTCTTTCTTTTCACCTCTCACTTCACTTCTCCCTCTCTCTGATCTCTCTATCTCTCACTTCACCCCTCTCGACACCTATCCTCCTATCTTCTCTGTCTTACACTGTTCATCCCTCTCTTTCTCTACAGTTGTATCTGTCGTCAGCTCATAATCAATAATCTCTTCGTTCAAACCTGTTTCCTTCTCTCCCTCTTTCTCTCATCCTCCTCCTCCTCCACCTCCATCTCTGACTTCACTCTCAAATCTCTTCAGCCCTTTTAAAGCCCCTTGTCTTCCCTTCCTTCCTCATGTTTCTTTTATCTCTTTCTTTCATCATTCTCTACGTTTACATATCGAGGTCACTGTAAGGCCTATAAAGACATTTATCCTCTGGATGTCCAGTACTTGAAGCCCTTAGCTGTCTTGTGAAGAATAATAGCAGTATAATAATTACAGTGTAACTAGCCCTAACTTAGAATATAGCCAGATGGGTCTCTGGGTCACAATATTACAGCATTCAAATCTAATATTACAGTCAAACTATCAGCTGGAGGAGGCAGAAACCGAGGACGGGCTCATTGTTATTCATTGAACCGAATGAGGAATGGTATCAAACACGCATGTTTGATACCATTCCTCATTCCGTTCAACGCATTACAATGAGCCCGTCCTCCGGTTTCTACCTCCACCAGCCTCCCCTGCAGTCAAGGTCAGGTGCAAAACAAGTGTAGAACAGTAGAACTGTTCAGTCCAATAGTAAAACCAGTTGAATACCTGGATGTGCTGCATTCAGAATTGATTAGAGTAGATTATAGATTTACCTTCCCTTTAGATACAATTGGGCCTGAGCGGGTCGGACAAATACTATACTCCGACAAGACAGCAGAGCAACTGCAGTCTTGGCATAGCAAAAACACTGCTACCACTTTGCATTGCAAACGCCCTTATTCATAGGGCACAGGGCTTACATTGTGGACAACTCACTTCCCACTCGATTTCAGAGGAAAGTAGGACAAGATATTTTGTTTGACTATTCAGAATGAGAGTCAGGTAATGCATATCGCTCCATCTGAACTACCCATAGGGTGTTATGTCTGTAACCTTAATCTACTGAACAAAATGAAAAAGAACAAGGTGAAAGAGAGATAACTACAGAGACAGCAAAACATCAGAGGACATTTCTTGCTTTATTCATATAATCCTGGAACAAATTTAGGCAAACTTTGTTCCAGGGCAAAACACATTGTGATAATTCTGATTTCCCCCAGGGCCTTGCATTTGACCTCCAATCTCAGATGACACATCAGCATTTTAACCCTGACCACCAGCCCCTCTTTCACTCTGTCTCTCTCTCTGTCTCTCTGTCTCTCTCTCTCTCTCTCTGTCTGTCTGTCTCTCTCTCTCTCTCTCTCTCTCTCTCTCTCTGTCTCTCTGTCTCTCTGTCTCTCTCTCTCTCTCTCTGTCTCTCTCTCTCTCTCTCTCTCTCTCTGTCTCTCTCTCTCTCTCTCTCTCTCTCTCTCACTCTCTCTCTCTCTCTGTCTCTCTCTCTCTCTCTCTCTGTCTCTCTGTCTCTCTGTCTCTCTCTCTCTCTCTCTCTCTCTCTCTCTGCCCAGTGCTAGGTCTAGGTCTACGTCCATAGATCACACAGTAGAAGCAGAGCAGCAAATGGTCCTGACAATGCGTCTGAACCAACCTATTAGTCATTGGCTGAGACACAACAGGAAGGCATCATTAATTCAGGGGTTATGAGCGGCATAACACACACTTGTCCTGGAGGTCATGTCTCTGTGGAATTACTCACACTTAATTCATCACTGTGATAGAGTACACGTGATATACAAGGATGTGAGTAAAATATCCAACCAAGACATAGAAATAAATATTAGAGTATAGAGATAGACTAGCTATAAGGATCTTAGAATTATTGATCGGACACACACACAGACAGACAGACACACACACACACACACACACACGATTGTCACAAGGTCAATGAGAGAATTCAACAGCTTGTCTGCCATTAATGACATACTAAAGCAGCTGTGCACAACACACAGACCTCATACACATGCACACACTCACAGTCATTGAAAAGCACACACTCACAGTCATTCAAAAACACACACACCACGCGCACACAAACACACACGCACACACACGCACACACACACACACACACACACACACACACACGTACAAACATACACGCGTACACACTCACAGTCATACAAACACAAATGAACATACAATAACTAACATGAATGCACATCAACACACATCAACATCATTCAACACACACAAACACACACACACACACACCAAACAGTTCCCCTCTCCCTCTTACCTGGCAGGCCGAGACAAAGCAGGGCGCTGTAGTAGATGACGGGTAGTGGTCCGAGGGGGCATCCCTGGGCTACGTCGGGAGGCTGCTGCCCCGGGTTCCAGGCGCTGCTGTTGGGGGACAGGACGGTGAAGATGTGGCTGTGCTCCATGGCCTCCTCTTCCTCTTCCTCGTCTTCCTCAGAGCTCAGCTCTGCTCAGCTTAGTGTCGGGCAGCCCAGACACACACACACACACAGTCTGGCAGCTGGATTGGGAGAGAGGGTGCTCTGTCCTTGGGTGCCGGTCGGCATGAGTGTGTGTGTGTGTGTTTGTATGTGTGTGTGTGTGTGTGTGTGTGTGTGTGAGAGAGAGAGAGAGAGAGAGTGAGTGAGTGAGTGAGTGAGTGAGAGAGAGAAAGAGAGCAAGAGAGTGTGTATGTGTGCGTGAGTGTGAGTGACGGAGAGAGAGAGAGAGAGAGAGAGAGAGAGAGAGAGAGAGAAAGAGGCTGTGTGTGTGTGTATGAGAGAGAGAAGGAGAGGTAGACAGAGGCTGAGACACAAACACAGACAGGGGAGATGGGAGAGGTGATATGTGTTTGTGGGTGACGGCGGGTGGAGATAGAGGAGAGAGAGAGAGAGAGAGAGAGAGAGAGAGAGAGAGAGAGAGAGAGAGGAGGAGGGTGTGCAGAGTGTGAAGGTAAGGAGTGAAGAGGGGAGATGCTGCGCGTGTGTGAGCGAGGAAGAATGGGAATGAGAATGAGCTGCAGGAGAAGAGAAGAGCAGAGGAGAGAGAGAGAAGGGAAGAGAGGGAGGGGAGAGAGAGAGAGAAGGGAAAGAAGAGGGAGGGGAGACAGAGCAAGGGCACACGTGTGAGCGAGGAGAAGTGAGGGAGGCAGAGAGAGAGAGCGAGGGAGCAGGAAGAGGAGAAGGAGGGAGAGAATGAGGAGGGGGAGGGGGCTCTGTTTTCCCATGTGAGGACAGTGTACACAATGAGAGGATGAAATTGAGGGGAGGAAGAGGTGACGGACAAGAAAAGATGGAGTGTCAGAGTTAGAGACCACAAACCGGGCCAGAGTGTGCGTGTGTGTGTGTGTGTCTTTATCTGTGTCTGTGAATGCATAGACACAGATAAGTGAGTGTCTGTTTGTACATGTCTGTTTGTACATGTGCGTGCGTGCGTGCGTGCGTGCGTGCGTGCGTGCGTGCGTGCGTGTGTGTGTGTACGTCTGTGTGTGTGTACGTCTGTGTGTGTGTGTGCGTGTTTGCCTGCCAGTGTGTGGCCGTGTATGCGTGTGTGCATGTGTTCCTGAGTGTGTATGTGCAGTACATGTGGTTGTGTGGGTGTAGGTGTGCGTGGTTGAGAGGGGGTTGGGGCTGAAGGTGTTGGATCCTGATTGTCATGCAGCGTGAGGTGATTTAAATGTTAGTTTGAGTGTGCGAATGACTCCATCAGTGACAGTGTGTCACCTCCATACAAGGTGTTCACCCCTCAGCGTCTGCTCCTGCACTGTATGCCTGCACTGCCCTCTGACTGCCGTTCTCCGATTCTACATTGAATAATAAAGTCCAGAAATGCTTAGTCAGTAGCATTACCTTTTTGAAAAGGTCAAGGTCAATTAGCCACCAGAATCCCCGAACGCAGCCGGACAAAGCAGGAAAAGGAAAACATATTGCATATTCAATAGTAGTGCTCACGTGCTCAACGAAACGTCAACTTTAGGTAGAGTGCGGTGAGAATAGTGCAGTGAGACATAAAATCCATCGTGAGTTATATGAGCCGTGACTGTGCACAAGAGCAGTGGGTCTCAGTGCTGAGGGTTACCCCCTCCACCACTCTGATTAAATGGATCAGTCTGAGAGTCTGCTCACTGCTGAATAAAATATCTCTCTCTTTCTCTCTCACTCTCTCTCTCTCTCTCTCTCTGTCTCTCTCTCTCTGTCTCTCTCTCTCTCTCTGTCTCTCTCTGTCTCTCTCTGTCTCTCTCTCTCACCCCCACCAAGCTCTCTCTCTCACAGCAACAGAGGAGAGATGGGGAAGGGGGGGGAGACCGTGTTCAAGAAGGCATTGTTGAAAAAGACGACTCAGCACACCGAGTTACAGAAACCGAATAGAGGCTAGCAAAACTGGGAGCATGGGGACAATGAACGGGGGAATGTCAGAGTGATGGAGAGACGGAGGGAGACCCAGGGATTCCTTCTCTAGCCTGCTCTATCCATCAGGGGTGCCGTGAGCGACAGGTAGCATCAATAATGAATGCATACAGTAATGACTGACCTGTTTGTTTAGCATGCCTGTTATATCAGCTGTTAGATTCCCTACAATGGGGAGAGAAGGGGAATAGCGTGCCCTTAATTCCCTTCTCCAACATGGGAAAAATGAGTTAGGGTGAAGCAGGGAGGGGCGCCACGATTAAATGTTAAATAAAACATAGCCAGACGACGTGAATTGATCACGTAGAGAGGTGAAAGAGAGAGAGGTGATTCTTCACGTTCAGCTGCAGAGCTCTCAAAGACCCCCAGAGGGGCAGCCAGGGCCAGCCTGCTCTACACAACATCACACACACACACACACACACACACACACACACACACACACACACACACACACACACACACACACACACACACACACACACACACACACACACACACAGTCAGTCCTATCAACTACCTGAGACAGCCTGGCCAGGCAGGACTCTGTTAGGAGCTGTTCATGTTCATTACAATGTGGAGTCTGTAATTAACTTTCTGAAGACAAGTTGGTCCACACTATATGGAAGTCATTATGACGTTTGTTTGATATAAAAAAATACAGCAAGTTAAAAAACTGGCACTAGATACAATATGCTCAAGGTTTGGCCTAGTTATATACTGTATCTTGGCCACACAGCCAGTCAACCTCATGGGGACTCCTGGGTAGTCTGTATGTGTGTGTGTGTGTGTGTGTGTGTGTGTGTGTGTGTGTGTGTGTGTGTGTGTGTGTGTGTGTGTGTGTGTGTGTGTGTGATTTGCATGTGTGCTGAGGCTGTGGTGGCTTGTCTTTAATAAGTGTGTGTGTGTGTGTGTGTGTGTGTGTGTGTGTGTGTGTGTGTGTGTGTGTGTGTGTGTGGGTGAGAGACGCTGAGCCTCAGGGCTGTCATCTCCTCTGACCCCTGTAGTGACTGCCCTATGGACACAGCCTCTACGGGCCAGAGTGACATCCGTCTTCACAGCGTGGCATCAACACACCACTTAGCTCACCATTGCCCACGTCATCAGGGGACTCCACGCTCACACACTAATATGCAGGAGTGGATAGGGACGGACCAAGCTCACAACCACACATATACACATGTAGCCATGTCAAGTCAAACACCTTTGTAAGAGATGTATGGAGAGACGGAGGGAGACCCAGGAGGGAGACCCTCTCTCTAGCCTGTTCTATCCATCAGAGTTGCTGTGAGCGACAGCAGACATGAATTATGAATGCACACCATAATGACCCATCTGTTTATTGAGCATGTTTGTTTAATCAACTGGTAGATTTGAACCATGATGGGTGGCGATAGGGCACATGCATGCTCATTTTCCATCTCCTCTCTTCTCCTTTCCTCCCACTCTCTTTTATTTTCTCCCTGTCCACCTGGCCAAGAAAGAGAGAAAGAGAGGGGGGGAGAGAGAGAGAGAGAGAGAGAGAGAGAGAGAGAGAGAGAGAGAGAGAGAGAGAGAGAGAGAGAAAGAGAGCGAGTGTATCACTGACCCTCTCACACTCTCCAGATCTGAAAAGTTGCCAAGACATCAGAGGGGCTGTAAATATAGGCATAAAGGCAGTCCATACACACACACACACACACACACACACACACACACACACACACACACACACACACACACACATACACACACACACACACACACACACACACACACACACACACACACACACACACACACACCAACACAGTCTACAAATTATTACGTTCTGGAGGATCGTTTCTGCAGACCAAGAAATACGATCTGGGGGATCGTATTATTTGACTATACCAGCTGTCAAAAACTTAAGATACGTTGTAATTATGTAACATGTGTTTGGAATTACGACTTGTGTTTCGGGTGGCAGTAATAGCCATTAAATTAGACTGGTTAAGGTTAGGCATTAACTTAGACTGGTTAAGGTTAGGGTAAGTTGTCTGGGGAAGGCATTAGCAAATATTAGCAACAGCAACAACAATACAAAAAATAGTGCCCCCAGCGTGATTCAAACCAGCAACTGATGATTCAAACCTTCTGCCTCCTCCACCCTGCCACCTCCTTATGCAATGTTCAGCCTTACGTATTTACCTGCCAGTACAGCTAGATCATACAATCACACAGATCGTAATCTTTGGTCTGCAGAAACGATCCCCCAGAATGTAATAATTTGTTGACACACACACACACACACACACACACACACACACACACACACACACACACACACACACACACACACACACACACACACACACACACAATAGCCAATGTGTCACTGAGGTAAGTATGTTTATATGAGAAGTGGAAGCCCTGAGGGAAATCTCCATATCCTAATCATTGACACTAGCAGCAGCTCTGCTCCAGCAGGCCAGGGCAGGCTCCCCATCCCTGTCCCAGGGTAACCCTCTCTGGAATGGGTTGAACAACACCACACTAGCTCTGGGGACCAGCTGGCGAAGCAGGGCTTGATATTGCCTCTGTTATTGGACCATGGAAATAGAGAAACACTGCAGCTGGGTCTAAAAGCCCTGTGGTCCTGAAAACTACATTGCACTCACACTTATGACCCACCATTGACGTTAGGATAAAACTGTATGGGCAAGAGAGTTGCATAATATGATTGTGAGTGCTGAGTTGGTTGGGAGCTTGCATGGGGCTTGCAACACCAGGGTTGGGAGTTCACATCCTGTCAGGGTGTATGTGATGAATATTACGCTGAGTTTGGGATATAAGTGCATGCTAAATAACCATCAAGATGAATATCTATTGTGTAAAAATAGTACTGGTTTGAAAATGTGTATGTTTGCCAAGTCGCCAAGTTACATTTTGTTTTCTTCAACTAGAAATGAAATCTTTATTCTCGTTCCCTCTCTCATTCCCTGTTTAATTTCTTCTTCCATTTACTTCACCCTTTTTTCATTCTCTGGGCCTCTCACTCCCTTAACAGGTTTTTTTGTTTTTGTTGTCTGTGTTCACTTGCCCCCACATTGATCCGTACGGATGGATTTCCATCTTGTTTGATGAGTGGTTCAAAGCAGGAGAGATTTGGATTCCCATCACACCGCTGAGTAAAATGGAATTATCATTGGCTCTGGAGTGGAGAACAGGCTCCCAACGTGAACGGCAAACTAATGTCATACACACAGAGAAACATGGACACAGGGTAGATAAGGAGTGTGACCTTACTGTCACCATGTAGCAGGGGTAAACTAACTAAGAGCCAGACATTGGGCTTTCAACATCAAAGGGTATGCTGTTTGACTGGAGATAAGGCCAAGAAGTTGAGGAAGTGATGATTATTTGACATTTAAATATGAAAGCACCAGCATCATCAACGCTTAATGGAACACCCGTGCATGAACAAAGAACAACATGTTTTGGAGGGGTCTTTATAGACTAGATAATCCTCTTTAGTCCTACATTATAGTGCCCAATGCACTAGTGTAGAAGTTCCTCATCATGCCATTCAAAATACATAAAGTGATAACTACTGTCCCAGAGCTCCCTCTCCTGGTTGATGGTGTTACACTGCAGTGGCCTGAAAAAGCAACAGAGGGTGATGCTGTCAGTCTCTGTTACGATTTCAGAGAAGAGGATCCGTGCAGGAAAAGCGAACTACGATTCGGGACCAATTCAGGGTATTCCGTCCAGGCCTCTAATCTCTTCCATCCGTCCAAGCCCGTGTGCGGTCCGGAGCGGTAAGTACTGTCCATTTCCACGAATCTATAGTCGCCCGCCGTTCGCCGCGCCCTGAATGAAGAGGTTCATACCATTATAATGTATGTTCCATGGTAGGTTAGGCTACTACGCGCAAGCAACGATTAGATAACAATTGTGGATATTGAATATGATTGTATTTTTAAATAACTTTTGAATTTAATGCATTAATCTGTGATTGTATGATCTAAGGGCATATCATCAACATCATTAGTGAAAGAACTGTAATCTTTAGGTGTAACGTTATAAGGATCATTATGCTGAAGATCAATGTAGGTCGTATTTGTGTTGTGCAACTTTGTAAATGTGTATGTATGTTGATCTTTTACATGATACATTTGGCTTGTGTCTTAATTGTGTATGGTATGGACCTCGGAGACTGAGGTTATTCTTTGCTGTTTACGAATGGAAATTGATGATGGGCCTACAGTTCAATAATAAGCACAGTAGTCCACCACACGATGGCAGCCTTGTAACAAAAGTCGGTTTCTGTTTTCCGGAAAATGCACTGTCACTGCCTCTATAAGATTCAATTAATTCAGTCAGGACACTTGCGTCGATTAATAAGTTTAATGAAACAAGTAATACATTAGACTTGGCCTTTAATGAAAATGGTAATACATTGGTTTGATAGTAATATATTAGGTTTGGCATAATTGGATGGCTCCGCTCTAATATAGCTAAGTTAAACAGTCAAATACAATATCATAAGACGGGGAGCCCATAAACTTGGTGGTAACCATGGTAGAGTGTTGCAAACTCGGCTGTCTTAAGCCTATGTCCCATGACCATGTAATGCGTTGCTTGCTTTCATAGATGGGTTCAGCTGTCAGTGACCTGACAGCCTGTCCGTCATGTGACCGGCCAGCTGTCATCTCCTTGAAGTGGCTTGCCTGAACCTACGTAGACTTCATTCATGTCTAATTTCATTAATCACTTAGATCGTTTATTTATTTTTTTGCTTCATTCACACATTCACAAGAAAACATTTAAAACTCTGAGGCGGATAAAAACCCTCATCAGTCTTTATTTACTCATCATGACACTCTGCACTGTTTTGTTGCACAAAGAATTAGGCCCAATGTGCTTAGCCTATAGGTAGGGAGAGGGAGGAAGGTCCAACTCTCTCACTCCCCTCCCCTGTCAGACTTTGTGTGGGTATCTCTGAATTATGGTCCTTGTTTTTAGGTGTGAACTTTGAACCCTGCTGAGCTGACAGACAGAGGGACAGACAGACAGACAGACGGACTGACAGACCCAGACTGAGCAGCTCTGCCACCATGGGCTCCCTAAGCACCACTGCCACTCTGCTCTGCCTGCTGCTGGGAGCTGTGACGGCCAAGCAGGACACCAAGACAGGTGAGAGGAGCTTTTTAAAGAGCTTTTTACAAAGAGCTTTTTACTAGTAGGTCACAATGCATTTGACATTGTACGGGTAGTAACTGACCCTCTGACATTATGGATGAGTGATCAGAGGAGCAGGAGGGAAATGATTAGTAGGATGTGTGATTTTACTGGTCATGATTGTCTCTATTCATGTATAGTTCCTTATGTGGTGTAGGATTCCGTGGCCTAGACTAGTGGCCTGTTTGGTGTCCCTATTGTTTTCCAGATAGGGGCAGAGAGTATATTTGATTAGTGCTGTCCTTTTTTGGGACCGGGATAAAGCCAGAGTTAATAGATAACTAAACAAAATCATTATTTACTACCTTTGTCTATAGAAGATTTGGGCTGTAAATCATATGGAACTACAATAAATTGATTCAATATGTTTTTGTTGAGAGATGTTCAAAATACCTGTGTTGGAGAGCTCTACGTTACTGAGCTCTAACTCCATCTTCTTCTCTAACTCTTCTCTCGTCTGCTCCTCTGACTCTTCCCTCGTCTTCTCCTCTGACTCTTCTCATGTCTTCTCTCCCCTGTGTTCCTGGACAAGCAGGATGCAGGATAACTCTTCTCTCGTCTTCTCCTCTCCCCAGTGTTCCTGGACAAGCAGGATGCCAGCATGGTCATCGCCCGCCAGAAGAGGGCCAACGCTGGCAACGAGGAGGCGCAGCTCCCTTCCAACCTGGAGAGAGAGTGTCTGGAGGAGGTGTGCAGCTACGAGGAGGCCAGAGAGGTCTTCCAGGACTCCTATCGCACGGTAAGCCTCAGCTCCTTACACCCTATGCTGATCTCCCTCCTCTCCCCATACTGTATCTCATCTTCTCCCTCTCTTACAGCCTCCTCTCCTCTCCTCTCCTCTCCTCTCTTCTCTTCTCTTCTCTTCTCTTCTCTCCTCTCCTCTCCTCTCCTCTCCTCTCCTCTCCTCTCCTCTCCTCTCCTCTCCTCTCCTCTCCTCTCCTCTCTTCTCTTCTCTCCTCTCCTCTCCTCTCCTCTCCTCTCCTCTCCTCTCCTCTCCTCTCCTCTCCTCTCCTCTCCTCTCCTCTCCTCTCCTCTCCTCTCCTCTCCTCTCCTCTCCTCTCCTCTCTTCTCTTCTCTTCTCTTCTCTTCTCTTCTCTTCTCTTCTCTTCTCTTCTCTTCTCTTCTCTTCTCTTCTCTTCTCTCCTCTCCTCTCCTCTCCTCTCCTCTCACATCAGCACAGCTCTCAAGTAGTGTTTCAGAGGAATGAGAGTTGAGAAAGATATGAAATGAAGAAAGTGGGGGGGGGAAAGTGACTTTAGTTCTGTACACTGTGAGCGAATGCAGACTGACTGTGGATTTTGGTCATGTCTTTCAGGATATCTTCTGGTCAGTCTACATCGGTAAGTGCAGTACTGTTTTAGGAATGTTTTCCTTTGGGATTCACCAGGAATGGTTTGTTATCCCTCAGCTGACCTGTCTTGTGTTTAAACCCCTCTCTGTGCAGACGGAGACCAGTGTGCTGAGAAGCCCTGTAAGAACGGAGCCATGTGCTCAGACAGTGTGGGAGGCTACGACTGTGTCTGCAAGTCTGGCTTCTCAGGGGTCCACTGTGAGACAGGTACACTCTGGTGTTTTTAGGAGGCATATCTTTGGACTGGGTCCTGGGGTGGTTGTTGTATCCTAATAATGTTGGTCAGTTTTTGTATCCATTGTCATTCTAAATGTGTACTCCTATAATCCTATAGACCAGACAATGTGTGTGCTTAATAAGACCAGTGGATGTAGCCAGTTCTGTAAGCCAGGCTACCAGTCCTACGAGTGCTCCTGCGCCCCCGGCTGGAAGCTGCTGGAGAAGACGGGCGAGAGGAAGGAGAAGTGTATACCTTCAGGTCAGTGATCCTACACCCCTCCATCTGATATCTGTCCTGTATCTACCTCTAGAACCCTAGTGCTGTCTCCCACTACACTCATGCAGATGGGATAGAACAAATGGAGCGTTCTCGCTGTCTCACTGCATTCATCTCTCTCTCTCTCACTCTCTCCTCTGTCATATTTTTCCCCTCCTCCATCCATCATTCTGCACCCCCCCCCCCCACCACCACCTCTCCACCTCTCTCTCTCTCTCTCTCTCTCTCTCTCTTTCTCAGTGACTTACCCCTGTGGTAAGGTGAACAGTCTGAGTGAGTGGGAGAGCAGGGTGTCAGCCAACTTACGCAGCAACTTTGAAGGGCTGAGCTGCAACTCTGGAGAGTGTCCCTGGCAGGTAGGCACATGTGCACGCAAACACACACACACACACACAAGTATTATCTCTCCACTGGGCTAGGTACCAGGCACACACACACTCACAGCCCTCAGCTACATGACTGTTAACATTACTAGAGCTACATTCTCCTCAGTGTCCCACTGCCTTGCATGTGAATCTTGGTGTATAGCTGAGCTCTGGGTGTCCTGTGTGCAGGCCTTGCTGAAGAGTGAGCTGTACGCTGGCTTCTGTAGTGGGGTCATCCTGAAGGAAAACCTGGTTCTGACCACTGCCCAGTGTGTCAACAAGTACAGTCAGTTCCAGGTGGCTGTTGGTGAGTGGGCAAGTGTGCGTGTGCGTGGGCGTGGGCGTGTGTATGCGTGCTCGCGCGTGCGTGTATGCATCTGTCGGTGTTTGTTTGTCTGTCTGTGTTTGTCTGTCTGTGTGTGTGCATGTGCGTGTGTGCGTGCGTGCGTGCATCCTCACTGATCCTAAGCACTTCCTCCCTCTCCCTCCCAGGTAAGCGTTTGACAACCAAAGAAGAAGGCGAACAGACGCTGCACGTGAAAGTCGTCCACATCCACCCTCGCTACGTGGAGGGTCTCCCTGACAATGACATTGCAGTGGTGGAGCTCAGCAGCCGCATCGTATTCAAAAAGAACGTGCTCGCTGCCTGCCTCCCTGAGCGCGACTTCGCCGACAGCATCATGATGACCGGAGAGCATACGGCGGTGGTCACTGGCTGGAAGCACCCCCAGGATGCGGTGGAGATGACTGGGCCGCTCACCCTCAACCACCTGAGCTACGAGCGTCTGCCACGGTGTGTGGAGAGGCTCCAGGGGCTGGTCACCAATAAGATGGGCTGCACATCCCCGCGGGTCAAGGCTGACTGCACTGTGGGCCAAGGCAGCCCCCTGCTCACCCTCCACAGGGAGGTGTTCTTCCTCACCGGGGTGGTCAGCCAACCAGCAGGGGGCGACTGCACTCAGGGCTACGTCTTCCAGAAGGTGTCCCGCTTCCTGCCCTGGCTGCAGCCCCTCATGGACTCACGTTGAGAGGGGAGGGTGGATGTGGAGGGGGGAGGGAAGGGGAGGTATAGAACGGGGAAGGCTTTGCGGGGGGTGATGAGGTCAGGAGAAAAGGTGAGAGGGTTAATCATTTAGAAGGGCGGGGATTGTGGGAAGAAAATTGGGGAAGGGAGGGAAAGAGGAAGAGGAGTAGAGGTCGAGAAGGAGTATTTGGATGGGAAAATGGGGGGGAATTCCAGAGAAAATGGGCATTCCAGGGAAAATGAGTGGGGGGGACATTCCTGACTGTTGTGTACTTTTACTCTTAGGTCAGCCTTTTTGTGTTTTGCTGTCTGTGAATACTGTCCTTTTTTTAGTTAAGTCTCCGCTCATTGTTTTCAGTCAAATAAAGTGGGACAGTTGCCATTGTATATATCCCCTTTATCCACAAGGTGGCACTCTCTCATCAAAAGACCGTCACAGAACATCAGCGGTACCATGCCCTCCTATACCAAAATAGCAACTGGCTGACTGCAGCTAGAGGAACAGTAAATTATGCAGCATGCTGTTGTATCT
>NC_139663.1:3715641-3805641 GCF_951799395.1 Argentina silus
GCTTAGGCGTCTGTATGACTCAGGGCTATATTTTAACGGCGTAAATTATTATTATTGGCCAGAATTTGGCCAGTCGGCACAACTGATGGCACTTGATCTGCTTATTGTCATGAACACACCTTTATTACCGATAATCCATCCACCTGAGCGCCGGTGAGACAGTGCTCCAGCACTGTGGTAATTTCACCTGTTACCGCTGCCACAAATTGCCAATACGCCTGTGTTTGGACCTGCGTCCGTTTTGCGCCGGCTGTGTGTACGTGTGTGTGTGTGTCTTTGTTTATATTGTTGCGAACCTGCCCTTGATAAGCATGTTAGGCCAGTACAAAGAAATAGGCTCGCAGATACACACAAACGCTCACCCAGCAGAGAGGATGGTACATATTTAATGCAAGTCACAAACCATAGGGACGTGTAACTCTGGGCTGGAGACTATTGTAACCTTGTAGCAGAAACGGGTGATGATAATGAATATAATAAGAGTGAAAGTAGGGGATGGAATGACTGAGGTTTGGCTGGCGGTAATCTTAGAGGACTCCTTACCTCCTCAGCAGTGAGCCCCTGTCTGTCTCGGGGGTGAAACTCTCCCCCTATCGCCCTGCACCTCCCCCATCCTCCTCCCCCCTCCTGTCACTCTAACAGCCCGCACCTGTCAAATTAATCCCCTGTCGTCAGCTGTCTCCCCCTATGATCGCCTCTTGAGAACCCTGAGCCCACAATACTCACCTCAATCTGCATATGTGTGTGTGTATGTATGTAAGTAAGTAATGAGCATGGCTGCCTCATTATCACAATGAGGCCATACTACTGTCACCTCAATCTGCAAGAAAGAAAGACTGTGTGTGTGTGTGTGTGTGGTATACTGTATATGTCACTGTATTAAGGGCTATCATTATCTCCATTACCTAGAAGCTGGGGTGGATTTGGCCCGGTGCCATTATCAGGGCGGCTAGAGGAGCCAAAGTGTAGACTAATACCCAAATCTCAGATTATTTACAATCCCATGAGAACATTAGAACCTATGATTAGAGCAGACGCGGCTCCATACATAGACAAAGGAGGTTTTCTCTATCTGCGTAGTGGCATGTGGATATTGACAGACACCGTGATTGTCAGGATTACGCACGGGTAATCAATGTGGCTGTCACTCATATCGGTCCTCCAAAGCGATAGGCTACCCTGCTTGCGTGAGATCTGAGACAATATTCGAAGTTGAATACAGTTTCAGGCAGTGCTACAGGGGAAAAACATTGCTACAAATCACCCCCCGAGCCACCGCTCTCACATTAGGCTGCGCAAGGCTAGCAGGGGGAGGGACCTCCGTCACTCAAAGCACGCCTCCCTGAATAGATCGAATCAAACAGCTGAGGACGCGCGTGTTCAAGCAGAAGGATAAACAAGCATCACAACACATCGTTTTTCTCATAGCTCCAACTAAACAGATATAGGACTTCAAAACAACTTCATAACTAGAGCTGTAGATGATTCCCGGATTATCGTTTGAGTTTTAATCCATGTAGAGCGCATTTTGTATTGAGCGTGAAACAACGCACCCAGAATCCCCAGGACAATAGACAGATTGGGGTGAACCGTATATGGATGAGCTCCCCTAGAAACGAATTGACAGCAGAACCCTCGGGCACCAATTTCTAGGAGGGGAATACAGAGAAGCGGACTCGAGAGAAGGGGAGGACGAAGCGGAGTCACTGGACTGTGGTTGCTCCGTAGAGCTGTCATGTTCTGTGTCTGTGCAAAGGGGGATTAACATTACGCATGTTATGCGGAGCGCCGAGCTGTCATACGCGGGTGATGCAGTCAGTCGGGAGATGTGCAGCGGGGAGAAGTGAGCCTCGACCCGGGCACTCAGCGGCGTAACAGCGCGGTACCAGGGATCCGGCTGGATTTAGCGCACGACAATTTGTGAACACCGGGAATTTCGATGCTGCTTGCATGACTTTTATTTATTTAGATTATTCCTCTTTTATTCATGACAAAGGGGGATTCGTTGAGGAAACGCACCGCTGAACAAAGGATTTAAGAGAAAGGGCAAATAACCCAATTCTGCCATTAAGTGCGTGTCCCTCTGGCTTGCCAACCCGAAACCTACACAAGAAGGCGACGAGAGGGGTAGATATAGGGCTTCTTCGTCCGATTCATAATCGGGAACGTGTTTAATAATTCTGTCGGTGCGCACAGTTGATCCGCCGCCGTGGGAACGTGGATGGAGAGTGTAAACGCAAACCCAGCAGGAGGGGTTCATTCCGAAATGTGACATTTTCCAACATCACCTTATAAAACACGTGACACGTGCATTCTTCAATCGTTTCCATCGGATTTGTTTCCATCGCTCAAGGTAAGTTGCCCGATCCCCCCCCACCCCCCGAGTATTGATCGATGAGAGAGGGAGAGAAATGGGTCGATTGGTGCGCAAGGTTTGTGAGCGTGAGGTAATTATATGGCATGGCCATTTAGCACGATACCACAGATGGTTTGAATTCATCACCTATGTCTGTGATTAAACCGGACTGGCTATTTCAGGGCTCTTCATCGCTGAGGTGGAAGTTGCACCGTTGACAGTCCTGTGAGAGTGGTGATGTCGTCGCGCCAGATGCGGGGTTTAAATATGTAAGCTCGCCCGGGGGTCTGGTATTTGCTGGAGCCGAAAGGGCACGTTGTTGAGAGACCCTGTTGTTGGGGGGGAATATAAGTTTACGCGCTGTGCTTGGCGCGTGGCCTTGACCTCTAGAGTCGTTTGGGAAAAGACCCCCTGTCATGTCATCACATCAACATCTAACCTTCAGTAAAGGCTAGAATATGCCATTGACTTGTAGGTATAGCATCTCTTGTTAATTCCTCTGCTTTTCTTCTCCATGTTATGCCAAAGCGAATGTGAATTGTGGTTTCATTTGAAAACACCATTTTGAGATGTTGTGTGAATAAACATTTCCAATGACATCCATGGATCATTGTTCACATCATTGGACCCCTCCTACTCTCCATCTGTGATCTCCAAGGTGAGATGATACTCTTTATTTAGGATTTGAGATCACCCCCCACCCTGCTAACAATGGCATTGGTCATAGTCCCTCAAACAAACAATCCCTTCTGGAATCCCCTGGGGACCCTCCCATGTGGTCAGTATTGTTAAGGGGGGGACAGAAGCCTGAAAAAGAACATTCTCTAAATCGGTATTTGCTTAAATTGGGCCTTGGTCAGTTAAGCACAAGACCATCACTAAAAAAAACCTTTGGCTTGCAACTTGCACAGGGTCCTGACTGGAGATGGGTTCTCTCTCCTACACTGGTAAGTGTACTCATGATTAGCTGATTGCTGGAGTATCACACCTAAAAGAAGGACCTTTTTAATCTCAAACAAAGATGAAGAATCCTGTTCTACAGATTCATGCTCAGAGCCAAGGTTGTGTGGTCTACCAGCATGGTCTTTCTCAGGTTCTGGTGCTGTGTGTTGATAATTGCGCCTGTCGGGGTCAATCAGAAAGCCCATGGGTCTCTTTGAGTGGGTTCCGTGTTCTATTCTAAATCAATAGAAGCAGCTCAGAGGGAAGTTGTTTACTCTAAGGTCCAGGTTTTCATGTAATACTGATCTACTAATTCAATCCTCATGGGAGATGTGATGTTGTCCCCTCAGGCCTTTTTGCAACCATGTGTACTGTGTGTGTAAGTGTGTGTGTGTGTGTGTGTGTGTGTGTGTGTGTGTGTGAATGCGTGCTTGTTTTTTGTCATGCACGTATGTTTCAGCTAAGTGTGTGTGTGTGTGTGTGTGTGTGTGTGTGTGTGTGTGTGTGTGTGTGTGTGTGTGTACATGTGTACATGTGTTGCACGCGTGCGTGTGTACTTCATATGTACTTGAACGTTTGGACTTCCTCTGTGTGTGCTCGGGGCAGCAGCATGACACAAAAGACCTTAGATCTTGCCTCCACGCTCAAACCTACTTCCACCACACATCCTGCTGTAATCACATGGAAGTAGAACACAAGAGACCCAGCCTGAATGACCTGTTTTTATTTTTTTATTAATATATACACTCACTGAACAGTTTATTAGGAACACTATACTAAATGCCTCCCTTTGCTCTCAAAACAGCCTCAGTTCTTCGTGGTATTGATTCCACAAGATGTTGGAAACATTCCTTTGAAATTCTGGTCTATGAAGACATTGTGATTGCATCACACAATTCCTGATTTTTTTTCAGGTGCACTTTCAAGCTGTGAATTTCCTGTTCTACCACATCCCAAAGGTGTTCTATTGGATTCAGATCCGGTGACTGAGAAGGCCACTGAAGAACACTGAACTCATTGTCACGTTCATGACACCAGTTTGAGACAACTTTTGCTTTGTGACATGGTGCCTTATCATGCTGGAAGTAGCCATTAGAAGATGGGTAAATTGTGGCCATGAAGGGATGCACATGGTCAGCAATAATACTCAAATAGGCTGTGGCATTCAAGCAATGATTGATTGGTATTAACGGGCCCAAAGTGTGCCAAGAAAACATTCCCCACACCATTACATCACCTCCACCATGAGAAGGTGTGTACAGGTGTTCCTAATAAAGTGTTCAGTGAGTGGATGTTTTTTTTTGTGGTGGGACAACAACGGCGACATTTCTCTATCCTCATACCTCATCAGTGCTGAGAAAGGAGGATGGGGGAGGGGGGGAGATTATTCTGACTGTTAATTGCCAAGTCAATTAGCATATGGTCACGCTGTGAGCCCAGTCACATGTTAATGAGGCCTAATTACCCCGGCCAGGGATGCATGCCTGGAGACTAGAGGAGAGGCTTGGGGAATAGCAGCACTGTCGCTCTGTCTCAAACCAGACCTCCGGGAGCACACTGAATGGGCCTGACTCTCTTTCAATCATTCCATTCAATCTCTCTCTCTCTAAATTCCTCTCTTTCTCCCTGCCCCCTCTTTCACTCTTTGTCTCTTTCTCTCTCTCTCTCTCTCTCTCTCTCTCTCTCTCTGTCCATCTCTAGTGCTGTCTATTTGTCTGTCACTCACAGCTGTGGGAGATGGGTGACATCACTGTAGCGGGCACAACATGTGTCCTCACTGTGAGAAGGAGGGAAGAAAAGAGGTCAGATGACGTATTGCTGCTAGCCTAGTCCAAGCCCCCCCCCTGAAGAGAGAGAGAGAGAGAGAGATACAACACCACGAGAATCTTACCCTTGACCTTCATACTTCTCTGATCTCTCCATCTCTTCCTGGAATCTCTTCATCCACCCCTTTCCCCTACCCCTTAGCCATTGGTCTCACCCAAGATGGCAGATATTTCGGAGGGAGGTTGAGATCGAAGTTACCACAAAAGAAAAGACAAAAGTAGGATCAGATGACCCTACTCCTAATATAACTATTAGCCGGACGAGATCCAATACCTGAGCCTGTATCGGCGATCAGGGACAACCTCTATCCAAAGCCTTTTGTAGTCATCGTGGCACCACTAGAACAGGCAGATGTTAGAACAGCTTGTTCCTGTCTCCTGGAAGTGACCTTCTGACCGCAGCGTCTGTCTGTCTCCACATCTGGAACATTGTACACATACTTATACATAACCACACACACACACACACACACACACACACACACAATCAACTCTCACTGAGTCATGAACTGTCAACCAAAAGAGTGAGGCTGGGAGATAGAAAGAGAGAGGGAGAAAGAGATGCTAGTCAGAATGTAATTATCTACCCAATTATCATTATGGTAATTACGCGGCATCTGGTTTTCTACTATCTATGATAATTGTAGAGGATGGTAATTGTACAGGATGGCCCCGCTCTGTAGATTTCACCCTTTATGACTGCTGAGGGAGTGACTGATGGTTGTAATGGTGAGCAATTGCAGTTATCCGTCGATGTGGTAACACACACACTGTTGTAGAGCCGAAAGCGATTCTACAAGATAAAAAAAAAAAAAAAAAATCCCTTTATTGCCACGACGACAAGGTTGGTGGAATACGTTTTCGGTACAGCGTGATCCGGAGCACTACATACTACCCTATTGAAGACGGGGAGAAACACTACAATACAGCACAATAGAACATGATTCACAATGAGCTTATCAGTGGTATATAGGGGGTACCAATGTGTAGTGTGTGTGTATGTGTCTGTAAATGGTGCATAGTCCATTGGTATTGGGAGTGTGCAGTCAGAGGTGAGGGTGAGAGCTGGATCTCTCAGCAGCTGCACTGGTCTCCCGCCTGCCTCGTCGGAGGAGGAGGAGGAGGAGGAGGAGGATGCCTCAGCAACAGCAGCCATGCAGCAGAACAGGCAAGAGCTGGATCCCCCCCCGCCCCCGTTACATAAGAAGAAACAAAAAGGGAGAGGGAGAGAGAGAAAGAATGAGGGGGGGGGGGGGGGTTGAGAGAGGGGAGAGAAAAGGATAGAGAGTATGGGGGGGGGGGGGGGGGTAGAGAGAGGAGGCATGTGGTGTAAAGGGAAGGGCTTGTGATTGGGTAGTGGGTGGAGGAGAGCGCTATTGGGGAGGGGGGGTTGGGGGTGAGGCACATCTTTCACAGCACATCTTCAAATATGGCAGAGAGAGATGAGACTGCTCCTGCAGGGGAGGGGGAGATCGAATTCTCGATCGAATTCTAAATGAATAGATTTAAATAGAGAGAGAGACAGAGAGAGAGACAGAGACAGAGACAGAGAGGATAAGACACCAGCAGGTTCTCTGCTTCAGTGAAAAGCCAGGAGGCTCTCCCTCCTCTCCATTCACATGACTCATTCATATATGAGAGAGAGAGAGAGACAGACACAGACAGAGAGAGAGCGTGTGTGTGTGTGTGTGTGTGTGTGTGTGTGTGACTGAGAGGGAGTGTGTGTATATGTCTGTTGCATGGTGGTCACTGGCAGTACTCTGTGTACATGTTCCACAGTCCTTCAGAAGATCCTCAGTCTGACAGTCCCCTACTCAGAACGGAAGCCGGTGTGCACTGCAGCCATCTGTGCTTAAGTGACTGCCTGACTGACTGACTGACTTAATGAGACAGAGATCGAGTGACTAAGTGTGAGAATGACTAGTGTGTGAAACCTGGAGTGAGTATGGTGAAACATTGCCATCACCAACTGGATCGTACTCTCTACCTGAGCGTTTTTAAGTGTGCTCTGCTGCTAAGTGTGTTGCAGTCTCTGTCTGAGAGGGAGAGAAAGAGTCTGCATGCTTCTGTGAGGATGAGTGAGCCCCCTCTGTCCTCCGCTCTCCTCCTCCCTCCCCTGTTCTGCTCCTGTCTTTCAGAGCTGGGGCGTAACCATGGTTATCAGGGGCACTGCCAGAACACAACATGGCACCCAGAGCTGTGTGTGTGTGTGTGTGTGTGTGTGTGTGTGTGTGTGTGTGAGGAGAGCTAGCTCTGTGTTTAGGTGACTCATCCTTCTGGAAGCGCTGATTGATGTAAATGTAACGCAATAATAACCAGCGGCTCTTTGCTGTTGCAGCACAATGGGAGGGGAGAAGAGAGAGTTTGAGGTTTAAGGAGAAAAGAGAAGGAAAGGAGAGAGAGAGAGAGAAAATGATGAGGATGAGTTGAAGTAATGGGGGCCGTAGGAAGGGATTCAGGGTTGTTAATTCCCTGAGGGTTATGTGATTTAAACAACTGAGCACATGCATGTGCACACCTGCACACACACACACACACAAGCACACACGCACACATACAAACACGCACACACACACACACACAAGCACACACACACGCGCACACGCGCACACGCGCACACACACACCTTCTGGGCCCCAAGCAAACTTGCATATTAGATCTCAAGGCGTAAACAACCCTTTACAGTATGTTAAAAAATGCTAAACTAACATGCGAAAGCACAAGGCAGGCACATCAAAGGCTGCGTGACAAATAACTGGAACGATTCTGGAGACGTCTGTCTGTCTGTCTGTAAGCCTACTCTACTTCCTCTTCCCTTGAGCCTACTAGTCTTACTCTTTGATCTAAAGAATGATCTGCAACGGTGGCCTGCCCCCAGTCACTCAGGGTTGAGTAACAAATCAAAGTCCATGTCCATGAGTTGTTGTTTTCTAACAGCCTTGAATGGGAGATGGGATGTGTTGTTTGTTATGTTGTTTGCTCAGAGGATTGCTAATGGTGGACCCAGACTGATTTAATCAACATAAACATAAAGTACTGTAGACATATTTGCTCGATTAGGATGACATTAAATTAAATGATACACTCTAGTTTAAATTGAGCCTGTCCCCTGCAGACATTTGACTTCAGATAACTTTTTATTTTATTTTATTTTTTTTATTTTTTTTCCAAGTTTTCTGCCTGTTTCTCTGGTGTCCAGGCTTGACCTCTCGCCCCTGACCCCTGTGACCTCTCTGGGCTTTGAGCCCTGGATTTGACCGGCTCCTCCTCTCCTTCACACATTCGACCTCGGTTTGAAACATGCCTGGCGAAATAGACCAATTGGGGTGAAATTTCCCCTAGGGACAGATCTAGGATTAACCCACCCTTTCCAAATAAATGTTGTCACCAGTCAGGGCAAAGAAACATAAAACTGGCCCATCAAGAGGCAACTTTGCCCTACTTTGGCCAGCTCCACAGTTTCCACTGTGTCCCATCTGAGCTGTAGTAGGCTGGAGGACATGGCTGAACCTTCGCCCTGCATCTCCTCCTAGTCTTAAACACCGTTTTATCCCCTGGTGGCCTGGTGCCACTCTGCCCTGAGGGTATGTGAGGATCTAGTCTCTTTTATGTGGTACGCAAATATTATGTTACAGTCTATTTCTGTAGCTCCGGACCCCAGCAGATCTCCTGGTCAAGCTCGAAAGATAATCAGAGAGTTAGTCTTAGAGTTTCCTTAGAAGCTCCCCCCCACCCTACCCCCCACCCCTCCATGGGTCAAACCCATTTAAAGTGTTATGGAGGACAGTTAGATGTTTGTGTGCTTGTTGTATACAGTATTAGAGAGTCACATGATGGTTCAATGCAGTGGTCTCTGTAAGCCTGTGTGAGCCAGCTAGGAAAGTATGTGTGTGAAGAGCCATTGACGTGAGTTGTGTTGGAGAGGGACAGTTGTTGTTGACTGTAACTAGGCTTGCTCAAATAGGTTGGTGTGTGTGTGTGTGTGTGTGTGTGTGTGTGTTTGTGCTTTGAAACATTACTGCGATTGTTCTTGTGGCTTGACAGGTTTAAAGACAGACAGTGAACATCGCTGTTAGGAAGTGTGTGTGCGTGTGCGCGTGTGCGTGTGTGCGTGCGTGCGTGTGTGCGTGCGTGTGTGCGTGTGTGTGTGTGTGTCAGGACTGGGAGATGTGATGAATAAAAGACACAGACCGTGTGGCAGTATTGATTTTCTTAGTACCGCTGCTGCCAATGTTTTTCTAAAGCTCTTCACTTTAAATGTTTGTGTGTGTTTGTGTTTGTGTGTGTGAGCGTGCGCGAGTGTGCATGTGCGCGTATATGTGTGTGTGTTTTTAGACAGTGAGTCTGAGTGTATTTGTATTATGCATTGTCTCTCACCTAAATAAGCTGCCCTTGCTAGCTGAGAGTCAGCAGGGTTGTTTTTACAAGTGAACTCCTTTTCTCCCACTGTTGTTTCATAAAAATATGCATGATCCTTCATCCCCTCCCGCCTCCGCTTCTACAGTCAGCGGGGTTTCCTCTGACAAGGACTCTCTATGGAGTCTGATGTAGTAAATTCACTGTTTTCAGTAGTAAAAAGCACATTTCCAACCTCTGGCTCCCAGCTTCATGCCATGGATCTCTGAATCGCCTTATTTGTGTGTGTGTGTGTGTGTGTGTGTGTGTGTGTGTGTGTGTGTGTGTGTGTGTGTGTGTGTGTGTGTGTGTGTGTGTGTGTGTGTGTGTGTGTGTGTGTGTGTGTGTGTGTGTGTGTGTGTGTGTGTGTCAAATCAAATTTTATTTGTCACTTATATTGCATACAGTTGTAATTGACAAAGTGAAATGTTTTGGGATCTTGCTCCATGCTCAACAACAGCAGCAACAACAATTCAATAATACAGTGCCTTCGGAAAGTATTCAGACCCCTTCACTTTTTCCACATTTTGTTGTGTTATAGACTCAATTTAAAATAGATTAAATTAAAAGAATTTGTCATCAATCCACACACAAAACCCCAGAATGACAAAGTGAAAACAGGTTTTTAGAAATGTCAGTACATTTATTAAAATTTAAATACAGAAATACCTCATGTACATAAGTATTCAGACCCTTTGCTATGACATTCCTCATCTACACAGTGTGTAATTGATTCCTATGCAAATCAGAGACCCTATAAAAACAAAGATATTAATTCCAAAATTACATGAACTATTATGTTTGCATTAAGATGGACTTAATTCAACTTATTGAGTGATTTGTTGATTACATTTTTGCATTTTAGCTAATTTGAGTGTCATAGCAAAGTGAATACTTATGTACATGAGGTATTTCTGTATTTCAATTTTAATAAATGTACTGAAATTTCAAAAAACATGTTTTCACTTTGTCACTCTGGGGTATTGTGTGTGGATTGATGGCAAATTCTTTTAATTTAATCCATTTTAAATTGAGTCTATAACACAACAAAATGTGGAAAAAGTGTAGGGGGTCTGAATACTTTCTAAAGGCACTGTAAGTAATATTATGTGTGTGTGTGTGTGTGTGTGTGTGTGTGTGTGTGTGTTGCCTGAATTAATACTGTAATGTGAGAGAGTGTAAAAAAGGTGTGTGTGTGTGTGTGTGTGTGTGTGTGTGTGTGTGTGTGTGTGTGTGTGTGTAATGGAGCCTATACAGTAGACATCAGACGATGTCTGCTAGTCTCTGACTTTTGGTCGTGGAGCCACTTGGCTTTGTGTGACATCATGGTGTCAGTAGCAAACAAGGGAAACGGTTGAACTCTGACCTTCTAGAGGATGGAAGGAGAGAATCACGCTGCTCCTGTCGCTGGGGATGCAGGATGTGCGCCTGGTTGTCACAGCACTGTACACGACTCATAGTAATGTTTCATTTCAAACATTTTGTACCAGAAATGACTCACACTCTCTCTCTCCCTTTCCTCCTTCCTCTTCCCCTCCTATCCCTCTCTCCCTGTTCTCTCTCTCCCCCCATGCTCTCCCCCTGCTGTCTCTCTCTCTGTCTCTCCCCCTCTCTCAGAGATGGTGTTCTCTCCGGTCCTCCTGCTCCTCGTCCTCCTGTCTGTGGCCCAGCGTGCCAGCAGCCAGGACCCTGAGGACGACTCCGCCACGGTGCCCCGCGGCTGCGGCTGGGGCCTGGAGCGCCCCTACACCCTGCTCTGCGACCTGGACTCGGTGTGGGGCGTGGCGGTGGAGGCGGTGGCGGCCAGTGGCGCCCTGGCCTCCGTGATGCTGGGCCTGGTGCTGCTCTGCCGACTACGCCACGTCAGCGAGGCGGAGAAACGCAGCGGCGTGGGCCCCATCCTTCTCCTGCTCCTGGGCATCCTGGGCCTGTTCGGCCTGAGCTTCGCCTACCTCATCGAGCAGGACGAGCAGCTGTGTCTCCTCCGGCGCGCCCTCTGGGGCCTCCTCTTCGCCCTGTGCTTCTCATGCCTGCTGGTGCAGGGCGTGAGGCTGAGGAGGCTGGGCCGCGAGCGCCGGAGCCCGGGGGGCTGTGCTCTGACGGGCCTGGCCCTGGGCCTGAGCGCCGTCCAGGGGATCATCGCTGCCGAGTGGCTGCTGCTGACGGTGCTGAGGGAGGGCCGCGCCGCCTGCCAGTACCTCCCCCTGGACTTCTCCCTGGCCTGCAGCTACGTGCTGGCCCTGCTCCTGGCCGCGCTGGGGGCCGCCTCCTTCGCCCTGTGTGGGAAGACCCGACAGTGGCGCTGCAACGCCCTGTGGCTGCTGGCGTCCTGCTTGCTGTCCCTGTTTCTCTGGGTGGCCTGGGTGGGCTTCTATCTCTTCGTTAACGCCTGGCTGGGGAGGTCTCCGGACTGGGACGACCCGGCGCTGGCCATCGCCCTGGTGGCGCAGGGTTGGCTGCTGCTGCTGTTCCACGCCGTCCCGGAAGCCCACTCCTGCCTGAGGCCCCCACCGCAGCCCTCCGCCCCGGACTACTTCGACACCTCCCAGGCGCCGTCGCGCATGAGGGAGACCAGCTTCGACGAGGAGATCCCTCTCTCCCACAGGCAGTTTGTTGAGAACCAGGGCTACGCCTTTGATGAGAACGCTGCAGGTAGAGTACGCCAGCCACAGCACCGCTGCAAGGGTTTCCATCCAATACACGTCCGTATGTCTTATCGGTTGGTAGCGTGGGTAGAATGTAGGCCATTCTGGCTCTGTGTTATTACCATATTGAGCTAAAAATACATGTTAGAGGAGAACAGTCACTCTGAGGTGCAGCTGAGCAGGATTACCGATTTTTTTCGAATGATTTTGAATGTGTGTGAGGTGTGTGTATGTGTATGTGTGTGTGTGTGTGTGTGTGTGTGTGTGTTTGAAAGGTGAGTAATCTCATTCCTCTCTCTCTCACCCCCCCCCCCCCCCCCCCCACCCCCAGGCTTGAGGAGTGGTGGGCACCATAATGGCAACACAGCGGCTCGACCCAGCGCCCCCTTCCGCAGTAACGTGTACCAGCCCACTGAGATGACCATGATATTGAATGGGGGAGCGGTGAGTACACCAGCACACTCACAGGTACACACCCATCACTCTCCTCTCACCCTCCATTCACACCCTCATACAGTACCGTGATGCTGAGGGGAGGGAGTGGTTAGGGCACCACACACGCGCACACACACCCACTCACACGCTCCCTTTATGAAAAGCATCAATTCATAGAAAATACATCACACATTCTGTACTGTGTCTGCATGTATGTACAGTATTGTGTGTGTGAGAGAGACAGAGACAGAGAGAGAGAGAGAGAGAGAGAGAGAGAGAGAGAGAGAGAGTGATTGCCTCTCTCTATCTCTCTGTATGTGAGTTAATGGGCTGATGCACCATCTCTCGTCTGGTTGTGTGTGTGTGTGTGTGTGTGTGTGTGAGAGAGAGAGTAATGCTGCTCTGTCCCCAGGCCTGTCAGGCCCTGTATTGTCCCAGGATAGATGGGGTACTCTCGCTGGTGCAGGTGACTCCCTTCCAATCACCCCCGCTATAAATAAACCCTGCCCGTTAGGCACAGCTAAACTGGAGCCACCCAGCCAGGAACGTTGCACCAACGCTCTGGTAACGCTCTGGGAATGTTCCTCTGCGAACCAACCTGCCTCCCGGTCTGTGCTCTAAGTCCTGACACCCACATTAGAATGGTTATCTGAATGTGCTTAGTGTTTAGCATGGAAAGCAGGGTATCCTGCTGAAATGGTGCTTTCTCCTGGATAAAAGACCAGGATTAGCAGTTGAAAGGATAGGGGGGGGGGGGGGTAGACAGACAGAGCGAGAGAGAGAGAGAGAGAGAGAGAGAGAGAGAGAGAGAGAGAGAGAGAGAGAGAGAGAGAGAGAGAGAGAGAGAGAGAGAGAGAGAGAGAGAGAGAGAGAGAGAGAACATGAAAAAGGGTGATAGAGGGGATGCTACCTGCTGATTGGAATGTGTGTGTGTGTGAGTGTGAGTGTGTGTGTGTGTGTGTGTCTGCATGCATGTATTTATGTGTGATTGTCTGTGTGCATGCATTTGTGTGTGTGTGTGTGTGTGTGTGTGTGTGTGTGTGTGTGTGTGTATGAAGGTGTGTGGATTGATTGGCTGTCTTTTCTATCTCTCCCTCTGCAGGTTCCTTCTGCACCCCCGACATACACGGGGAGGCAGCTGTGGTAAGATGAGATAACTGGAGAAGAGGATGAGGAAGAGGATGAGGAAGAGAGGAAGGATGGGGACACTATCAGGAACCCCCCCCCCACTCTCTCTCTCTCTCTCTCTCTCTCTCTGTGTGTGTGTGTGTGTGTATGGGGACAGACTGAGGGCTTACATACCACTGCGTGTGTCAATCAACCACGCTAAGTAGGGTACGTGTGAGAGTGAGGGAGAACAGGGTATGGAGGACAGAGCTAAAGCTTTATTGGAGATTTTAAACTCACAAATAACCCTATTTGGCAAAGCTGCAGAAAAACCTTAGTTTTTTCGAGACCTGAGACTAAAACTGTTGACAGTCTGCTTTTCTTTGGTTTGAGTTAAGTTTGTTCCCCAGAGACTAAGATAAGCCACTGTATCAATTCCAAAAAAAAACTGTGAAACCTGTCTCTCTCTCTCTCTCTCTTTTTACGGTTTTGCTTCTTCTGGATAAACCAGTCTGATACAGAATGTTTGGCTCTGTCCTCCATCTGATACTGTAGATAAGGGCACCCAAGTCTAAACACATCCCAATGTCACCGAAACCAATCAATTCATAGTCCACAATAGCACACGGCCAAGTGTAGCATTGACTCCCAAAACCAATCTTGTGTGTGTGTGTGTGTGTGTGTGTATGTGTGTATATGTGCCCCATCTATTGACACTATACCCAGACTCTGGACCCCACCAACTCTTCCTGGTCCTAAACTCCCTCCTCGGCCCCCTTTGTTTTGGGTAGCATATTCTCCAAACCCCTTTGTCTTTGGACTGGATTCTCTCTGTACCTATGGGACTCAATTACAGTCACATCTCCAACCAGCCACCTTGTCTTTCCACCTGCATGGAGAACTTTGATCAGAATAAACTGTGAATAAACCCATGGCTGTGCTTCGACCACGACTACAAGATGTGACCACCAACCCCAACCCCAACCCCCCCCCCCCCTCAAGCCCAGCTCACCTGGAGGGCGGAGCTAAGCTGCTATTGGACAGACAGTGGGGGAGAGGGGGATCCTGGTTGGACAAAGAGTGTGTCAGTGGGTGGGAAGCGGTGGGGGGGGGGACGGGGGGCTGCCACACGGCGGTGGACTGTGTATCTAGGTCAGATGGCTGCGTTCCTTCACGTCTCCTGTGACCAGGGAGTGTCTGAACCAGCCCGAGAAACTGTCACTTTATATCCGTTCGGAAATGGAGCGAGGAGGAGATGGTCCCTTTTACCGTTTTTTTGTTTTTAAAATGTGTGTGTGTGTGTGTGTGGAACTGTATCAGTATTTGAGAGACAACAGCACAATCCACAGGCAGGGCTGGTGCTTCAGTATGCCTACCACTTTCTTCACACTGGTCCCTCGTTCCCAGTGAGCGTGAGAAAGACCCACAATGTTGACAGCTCACAGATACACAACCCATACTGTGACAGCCTATATATAGTGCAATGACTGAACTGTGAGCTGGTGTTCTGGAGCCTGTGAAGGGTCAGATATACTGTGTACTGTATGTGTGAGAGAGAGAGATCAAATCTAAACTTGTGAGGAGGACTGGGGGATGGGTAGAGAGAGAGAGAGAGACAGAGACAGAGAGAGCGAGCTAGTCCTGTGAGGTTAGAATAGTCTATGTGACGACTACATCGCTGTGGCTTCCTACTGTCAGCCCCTGTATGTGTGAGAGAAAATGGCTTCTTCCCCCAGTGTGTGTGCGTGTGTGTGTGTGTGTGTGTGTGTGCGGGAGAGTGTGTGCTGCTCCGTGCTGTCCTCCTTATCTGGAGAAGCCTCTCTCCCTCCTCCGTTTGTGGTGGCTAGCTAGCGTTTCTGTGCCAAGAAGGACTCTGTGACAGCAGGGTCTCTGTTTCAGCCCCCCCCCCCTCCCACCCCCACACAGCCCCCCCCCCCCCCTCCCCACCCTCCCCTTAGATATAGCAGCTCTCTCCTCCTTCTGAGACGCTGTGTACATAGTAGTGCTAAATAGATCATTTGGTTCTTTTACTTTTTTACTATAGATGAAGTGGAGACACCAGCCTAATAGAAAACCACTGGACTATTGTAACGACTGTTTCTATTATTTTGAGATTTGTGACTGGATTGATTTGTGTTGATACATTTTGGCTGTGTCATATATTGCTTTTTTTTTTTTTTTTTTTTTTCTCTCTCTCGCTGGTGTCTTTTTTGTTCTCCTTCTTTTTAATCACTAGTATATTTTGAAAATGTTTTTTTTTGGAAGATGCTAGACATGTTTTTTATTTTCTTTTATTCGATTAACGTTCAAGATGCATACAACGGTCTGTCTATAAGGGTCCTAACTAACTGTGGTGTTCAACCGTCTTGATACAACCCTGGAACTCTCACGTGCAGTATTCTCAGTCAAGATAATGGTTCACTTCCTGCTGTATAGCAGTTATGGGGAAACATGTAACATTTTTCAGAGATATGATTTGTTGCATTATGCTTATCAAAAGAAACGTGTTGTTTTGCACTTCATAGATAAAAGACTGTGTCAGTGATATTATAGGGTGATTTCAGAGAGCAGAGCAGGGAGGGTAGATTGAACTCTGACCCCTGCCAATGACCAGAGGTGGTGACCCCAAGGTCACACAGTAGCCCACCAGGACTAAAGGGGGGGGGGGGGGGGGTCATAGGTTGGGCTAGGCATTACATGTTGGTCTAACCCAGTGGAATACATGCTAAACCAGCATAGGCCTGGACAGGCCTAACCCAGGCCCAAAGAGAGCTTGGCCCCCACTAGGACAGGCTCTGTTTGGGCCTCTCCTGGCCAGAACCAGGCCCATGCTGGCTGCTCTGTGCCAGGGTCCAGTAGGGCTGGCTACAGGCCTCTAGCCCTGGATCAATAGCCCAATAAGGACCCCCAGGTCTCCGGGCTTTTGATGGTCAGCAAGGCACAACTGTTGAGATTTAACCTCCCCATAACCGAGAAGGGGGGGGTTTGATTCTTGTGATGTTTTCACTTAATGTGGAGTACAAAAAAAATTAAGATGTGACTTCGTAGATTTTGCACTCGTCGACTACCTATCTGTGCATGCTCATCACCATGTCTACATGTGAGACCTTTCTCAGACGTACTGTTAAATACTAATTCTATTTATGTCAAGGTCATGTGACAAAATCATATTTTTCAGTGTATATCAGATGACACAATTATGTCTGTGCTTTCTTAGACATGACAAAAGGATTGAGATGCAGGGGTTGGTTCTTGAAAAGTAACTACGGCAGGGGGAGGGGTCCAAAATACACCCAAGGGTCCAAAGGAACTCATAGGGGTACCTGTGACATCATCAATGGACCCAAATGCCCCCTGTCAGTTTGAAGACTCAATGGGAAAAAATAGATATGACTTCAGATCTATATCTTCATCTCTGTGTTTATAAAGATGGTATATAAACTATGGTGAGATTTTGCACATAATACTGTTTGTCAAGTTTGTTTTTCCCTGGGCAAAACCCCATCGAACACCACTCTTTCCTGGGTTTGACATGTCCTTGACTGTCCCACTCCTGAATTGTCTTGCCTTCAGACTGTTCCATTTGGGGCAGCTGACAGGGGTGGTATTGGTTTTCACAGCTGTGACTGTGCAGTGACGCAGCATGCCTATGTATAGAACTTGTTTCCCCTGATTAGAAAAACAGTTAACTTGTTTCTGTAACCAATTCAGGCAAAAACATTCAATAAAGTGTCATGTTTGTAGTTAACTTTTGGATTGAGCATTTTTTTTTTTTAAACAACAATAGTCCAATGGAGCTGGGGCCAATAACCTGGTTATTTATTACCCCTATAATGTTCAAGTGTGATTTACTTGCCTCTGTAGTGACTGGTACAACTTGTCTGAGACACTGACAAATGCTTTCTAACAGTTATTCATTTGGTCTATCACAACATCACAGCACGGCACTGAAAGGTTCACACACTGAAATAGCTCTGCCTCTAATATTCTGCCAATATTAAAGCAGCCCCTCTCCCCTTCATCTCATATAGAATGACTAGAATCACAAACCAATTTTTTTTAACTGAGACTTTTCAACACAAACTATCCCCAAAGTGTCCCCATACAGAGACCATAGGTCTGGGAGAGTAGCCCAATCCCTGTCAGTGGATATCTGTGCCCTGCTAGCCTAGTGCACACTGCTGCCATGTGATCCTGCTCCAACAGCGCCCAGAGCTGCCAAGCACACCGGCCTATCAAATGTCCTCGCAATGAAATGAGCTGTTTTATCTCCTCACCCTAACCCACTGGCAGCTGTCCCCAGGGCATCCAATTACCTCCAGACTCCCATCCATGTCCTTCCCCACCTTGTGGTTTGGCTGTAGAATGCTGCCATGACAGGATTGGCCTAGACAGCTGTCCGTCAACAGGGCCACCCCGCTGTTCTGCTGTGTCATAGGCTGTAAGTGGCGGAGGGTTGGCCACCTGGAGCAGGCTCCCTGCAGGTAAGTCCCTCTGGCTGGAGGATCAATGTGCATATGCCAATAACTGACACTCTACTCTCCAATCCATTGGCAGGCAGTCAATAGAGGACAGTTTGTACCTGGACAGTGATAAAATTAGCTAGAAAGGACAGGAGAGACATATATATATATATATATAATTATTTTTTTATTACCATGAGTTGCTAGGACAGTCACACTTTCAGTGACCTCACTCCCTCTTTTTCTTCCACTTTTCCACAAACAGGCTTATTCAGTTTCCTGACTAGCTGGAAACAAGGTGAAGGCAGAAAGCGCTTCTCTGTGCACGTACTGTTATCCTTTTCTCTGCACTGAATTCCTGTTTGGAGTGAATTTTTTTTTTAATGAGCCGGAACGCTATCGCCCTGCTGAGGGGAACAAAGAAATGAGGTAGTGAGAAGCAATATCGCGTTGTCGTCTTTACTCTTGTGCTCGTATGAATAGTGTGTCCATAACAGTGTGTCAATAGCAGTGTGTCAATAACAGTGTGTAGTCTATGCAGCGGTGGTGGAATGTGAAGATATCCCCCCCCCCCCTCCACGCTCTGTCACATCTCCGTGGCAGCAGAGGAGCGGGTGCGACTCTCCATTAACGACGGGGACATGGACGCCATTTTAGCCCCGCTGAGCTCCGGCAGCCTCAGAGAGTCGGTGTGCAGCTCCAGGGGTAGGGATGGGGATGGGGTCAGCTCGTCCACGGCCTGCAGGCTGGGGGACAGGGACTCGCAGATCTCAGGGTCAGAGGTCATCTCAGCCGTGGGGGTATGCGCCACCGTACTCTGCGGCGTGGGGGAGACCACCTGGATGGACACGCCCGAGTTCCCGGGCAGCGGTGTGACCGCGAGGTTAGCGACAGCTGAGCCTACTGGGGAAAGAACAAACAAAACACAACATCAACAAACGCAACCCCTGAAACAGACGGTTCCACTGACTAGCTCACTGTGACAGCTGCAAGGCTTTGGTCCTGCGTTCTATTGTTAGCCCCAGTAATAGACAATGGACATGATGTTGAATAGAGAGCTATATTTGATGAGTTACAACAGTGAAACGAAAAAACAGATGCCAATGAAACAATGTAAGCAATTCTAAATACATTGTTGTGAACGGTGTCAAAGGAACGTGATTTTTGTGTGTGTGTGAGCATTTTCGGTGGTAAAGATACATTTTGAGTGACCTAGCTCTGGGTTAGCTTGCTTACATTCCCTGTCCCTGTGGTAATAAAACACCCTCACATGGTAAACTAGGGTCAAGGACACTCATAGAAGGATTGATGCAGTGCCTGAGTGCTGCACCTGTTGACCGACACTTGACCCCTGACCCTGAGGCCCACATGTGGTCGTCCTGTCTGACAACCCTGTCCAGACCGAGGGGTTGGTTCTCCTCCGCTCCTAATAGTGTTGTTCTTCTGAATTTCCACTGGTAATGTTTCAGCCTGTGGAGTTCTGTCATGGTGGAACGGGTATCATATGGTACTAGGTCAGATGAGATCAGGTCTTCTGCAGCTGTTGATGGTGGATCATGTTAAAGAACAAGGTTAGAGTATAGAGGCTCTCTGTCTCTCTCTGTGTGTGTCCTGGGGTTCGGGTCATTTGACACACTCTCGTCCCTCCAGTGTGTGCTGTGCAATGCTCTCGGTTCATTAGGCCCAAAAAACAACAACAGGCAAAACCACGAAACAAACTGCAGCTTCAGCAACAACGCCCCAGCAAGGTCTCTCTCTCTCTCTCTCTCTCTCTCTCCTCCCTCCTGTCTCTCTTTCTATCCCCTCCCTTCACCATACCCCCCCCTATGCATCTCTCGATCTCAAACTCTCACATTCTCTCTCTCTCACACACACACAAGCACAATGTTCTTCAATGGGTGTGCTGCTGATGCTAAGAGAGCAGAGAAGGGTCTCCATTGAGGTCACCACTAACCCCCTACCCCCCCCAACCCCCCCCATAGAATGTCAGGTCAGCACCACTCACAGCAGCATGAGGGCTGTGTTCTGTTGGGTGAGTGTAAGAATGTTCGCTGCTCCATTGCTAGTTCAGTATTTTTTGCCGTGTGCTTTTGTTGTTTGGAATGTGTCTGCCTCAATGAGGAAAATACCTGTGTGTGTGTGCGTTTGTGTGTGTGTTTGTGTGTGTGCGTTTGTGTGTGTGTTTGTGTGTGTGCGTGTGTGCGTTATGTGTGAATGCAATGCAGCATGGGTAAGACAAAGGTATACATACATGCTATGTATAGCTATGTGCATGGCTGTATGTACTTTTGTATGTATTTGCATGGTATCTTCTGTGTTATGTTGCGTGTGTGTGTGTGTGTTAGTAGTATATGTACTGCATGTACTGTACGTCTGTTGGTGTTGGTATATACCGTATATGTGCAAGGATATCTGTTTGTGTTTGTATGGATAATATATATATGTGTGTGTTTGTATGTACTGTGCATTTGTCTGAATGTGTACTGTATTCGTCAGAGTGGATTTGTATGCTGTCAAGGTCGGAGCTCCAGGGAATGCCAATCAGTCACTCTATGCTCCCTGGACCTGGGCCTACATTCCCAGCTGCTCTACACTCCTCACTATCCTCACACACACACACACACACACACAACCTGACCCTGTAGCCATCTTCTCTCTCTCTCACTCGTTCTCTTTCCCTCTCTCTCTCTCTCTCTCTCTCTCTCTTTCCTCCTCTCCTTTCCTGCCTCACTCCCCCCGCCTCTCTTTCTTAAGATGTGAGGTACTATCCCCCTCCCCCTCTCTCTATATCTGTCTCACAAATGCATCCAGAGCCCTGCAGACATTTTCTTTCTCTCTTTCACTTCCCATCTCTCCTCTCTCTCTCTTCCTGCTGCCCTCGTTCTCTCTTACTGTCACCACTCTCAGCATCCTCATCTCCCGCCTTAGACTTCAAAGCCCTGCTGTGTGTGTGTGTGTGTGTGTGTGTGTGTGTGTGTGTGTGTGTGTGTTGGCGCCCTGCCTGCCTATGTTATCAGTAACTGTTGTAGGCCACAGGGGGAGATTCAGGATCAATGGTATTGTGTGCCCAGCAAGCCTAAGGCCTGGCACTGAGTGATAGGAGTGTGTGTGTGTGTGTGTGTGTGTGTGTCTCTCTGTCTCCTCTCTCACCTCGGCTCTCCTGGCGTTCCCAGAACTCCTGGACTGTTTTGACGATGTCACGGTTCTCCTCTCTAAGCTCCTTCTGCCACTGACGAAGCTCCTGCACATCTGCACGGGCCCGAATCTACACAAACACACACACACACACACACACACACACACACACACACGCATACAAACAAACATGATCAATTGTAATTACTTTTCCTGTACTGACCTTGATTATGTCAAAGCATGTCAATAAATCCAAAACAAACAGTATGATCCACAGATGGTCACAGTGCTCGAACTGATAAATCCTCTTTAGTTGAGTAGTGACCCTGGCTGTGGCGCTGACTGTGATGTCTGCATATGTTGTTCTAATCCACAGCAAGTGTAAAAGAAACAGACACAGCACACCTCGATGGTGATGGCACAAGTGTGTGTGTGTATGTGTGTGTGTGTGTGTGTGTGTGTGTGTGTGTGTGTGTGTGTGTGTGTGTGTGTGTGTGTGTTTGTGTGCGTACGTGCACACACACACACACACACACACACACACACATTAGAAGAAGTGACATGGAATTCTTTAACTATGATGCAAATTCCCCTGTAATTACAATCCTCATTGTAATGACTGGCCAACGCTCTCTCCCTCAGCCACAGCTATGTGGATGATTAGGAGAATGATTAAGGGAGCAGGCGTTTTCTAGAGGGAGTCCCTGCACTCACCCTGTCTATCTGTGTGGCTGCAGTCCCAGTTCTCAATGAGGTTACAAATAGCGTCTGTGTCTGAATAGAATATGCCCCTGAAACCCCTCTCAGCCCCCCCTTCCCCCCTCTCCCCCCATGCTCTAAGTAAGCCCTTCTTTCTCTCTGACTCCCTCCTCACCCATTTCCCTTCCCTACTCTCCATTCTTCTCTCTCACTCTCCTCCTCCCCCTGCCTTCTTTTTTCCTTGTTGTCTATTTGTTTTCCATCCCCCCCCCCGCCACCCCATCTCCTGTCCTGCCCGTCTCTCCCCTCGGCTTCCCCCCTCAAAAGATGGGAATATCTTTTTTTTCTCTCCTCCTCCTTTCCCTTCCCTTCCTCTCCTTACTCCCCCCCCCCTCTCCCTCACATCTTTCCTCTCTCTCTTCTTCTTCTTCTCCCCTCCACTCCTCCGCCCTGCCTCCCCCTCTCCCCATTGTCCCCCTGCATGGCGACAGTAGTCGTAGCGGTTAGCTGTAGCTATGCTGTCTGAAAGTGGGCCTGTTATATAAGTCCGTACCATGGTGATGGAGGGGGGGGGGGCGATGGTTAATTCAGTGGGTGTCAGAACGCAGCGACAGCCCCTCTGCTGACGGGAGATACCATAGAGATGGAAATTAGGGGTGAGGGTCAGAAGAGGGAGGGAAGCCTGTGGAAGGGGGAGGGCAGTCGGTCTTGTTTGTGAACCAATGTGTTTGTGAACCAATGTGTGTGTGTGTGTGTGTGTGTGTGTGGGTGCGTGGGCGCGTGTGTGCGTGTGTGTGTGCATGCGTGTGAGCGGCACCAAAGGAAGGATGGGTCGAGTGTGTTTTGATGTGATCTGTCTGTGTACATCAGTGCAGCGAGTTAACAAGGGTGAGGTTTTGTTATGGCTGAAGAGAACAGATTCAGCCTAGCGCTGCATGAGTGTCTGTACACGTGAGAGAGAGAGAGAGAGAGAGAGAAAGAGAGAAAGAGCGTGGTTATGGATGAGTGTTTGTGCCTATTAGGCCTGTTCCTGTGTCTAATTCTCAGTATGCCTCTGATGATAGTCTTTTGTGGGTATGTGTATCATGTGTGTGTGCCTGTGCCCACGTGAGGGTGTGTGTGTGCGTGGTTTAGTGTACACGTGAGTGAGTTCCTCCTGCGCATACTGTATGTATGTGTGAAGGATGGGCATTTCAAACGTGATTATATTAATGAGCGAGACACATCTCGCTCACACTCACACACACACACAGACACACACACACACACACACACACACACACACACACACACACACACACACACACACACACACACAGCAGCAGCAGCAGCATAAAAATACAGAGTGGGACCCTATCCTGCTTAATCCCTGCTAACATCCTCGCACCTAAACCAAGCAAGAGTCTTCACCAGCAGATCAAGGAAACTGGCACACACACTCACATAAACACACACACACACAAATACACTCTATTCAGACTCACACAGTGCGCACACACACACACACACGCAAATACACTCTATTCAGACTCACACAGTGCACACACACACACACACACACACACACACACACACACACACACACACACACAGCGTCTTTCCAGTGTCCTTTTCTCTCCATCGGGCTGTCTCAGAGTCAGAGCTGCTGTCTTCCCAGGCTGTGGTGGCAGAGAACACTCTGCAGCAGCAGCAGCAGCAGCACAATGGCTTCCCATTTGGAGAGGAGGAGGAGGAGGGCTAGTTGGCTGCAGCCCTGAGGCAGCTCTGAGACACAGGCAGGCAGATCAGAGATGCTGCTTTATCAGCCTTCATCTACAGCAGAGCTGACCCACCCAGGGATGAGAGAGAGAGAGAGAAAGAGAGAGAGAGAGAGAGATGCAGACACTGCCTCTGGGCAAAGCACTTGTATTCTCACTGTATCAACGTAATTACCTATGGCTTGGAATGGGACAGTGTCATACGAGTGTTCACTGGCTTGCTTTTTCATCCATCACATCCTTAGCGTTCCACTAGCATGCTAGCCTAATGCAAATCAGCTAAAAAGCCCTCAAATCATCCATCTGGAATCATAGACCCAGTTCTCCTGCTCGAGAACCAACAGTGTCTGTGTGAGGCACCAACCCTGCCTTGTCAGGCATGTGCCAGGGGTAATACTGCTCACTTATACTCTATGCCCCAGATTCATACAGTAAGTACATCAGAGCCTTGGCAACATTAGGAGGGAGAGAGAGAGAGAGAGAGAGAGAGAGAGAGAGAGAGAGAGAGAGAGAGAGAGAGAGAGAGAGAGAGAGAGAGAGAGAGAGAGAGAGAGAGAGAGAGAGAGAGAGAGAGAGAGAGAGAGAGAGAGAGAGAGAGAGAGAGAGAGAGAGAGAGAGAGAGAGAGAGAGAGATGGACAGATAGACAGATAGATAGATATCACACATGATTAGTAGGCATACAGGGACGGCCTCTCCCATATAGTCACTCTAGGATGGACTGGGCTGAGCTAGGCTACGTTAGGCTGGGTAACACTGGGCTGGGGCTGGGCTAGGCTACGTTAGGCTGGGTAACACTGGGCTGGGGCTGGGCTAGGCTACGTTAGGCTGGGTAACACTGGGCTGGGGCTGAGCTAGGCTACGTTAGGCTGGGTAACACTGGGCTGGGGCTGAGCTAGGCTACGTTAGGCTGGGTAACACTGGGCTGGGGCTGGGCTAGGCTACGTTAGGCTGGGTAACACTGGGCTGGGGCTGAGCTAGGCTACGTTAGGCTGGGTAACACTGGGCTGGGGCTGAGCTAGGCTACGTTAGGCTGGGTAACACTGGGCTGGGGCTGAGCTAGGCTACGTTAGGCTGGGTAACACTGGGCTGGGGCTGAGCTAGGCTACGTTAGGCTGGGTAAGACTCAGCTGGGGCTGAGCTAGGCTACGTTAGGCTGGGTAACACTGGGCTGGGGCTGAGCTAGGCTACGTTAGGCTGGGTAACACTGGGCTGGGGCTGAGCTAGGCTACGTTAGGCTGGGTAACACTGGGTAACACTGGGCTGGGGCTGAGCTAGGCTACGTTAGGCTGGGTAACACTGGGCTGGGGCTGAGCTAGGCTACGTTAGGCTGGGTAACACTGGGCTGCGGCTGAGCTAGGCTACGTTAGGCTGGGTAACACTGGGCTGCGGCTGAGCTAGGCTACGTTAGGCTGGGTAACACTGGGCTGGGGCTGAGCTAGGCTACGTTAGGCTGGGTAACACTGGGCTGCGGCTGAGCTAGGCTACGTTAGGCTGGGTAACACTGGGCTGGGGCTGAGCTAGGCTACGTTAGGCTGGGTAAGACTCAGCTGGGGCTGAGCTAGGCTACGTTAGGTTAGGGTACGTTCTAATGCTGAGCAGTCTACTTTTGGCCTGAATGTGTGTATAATGTCTATAAATCTGACTGCCCTGGTGGAGTAAACGGAGCAGAAAACAAGAAGCGTCTGTCCATCTATTATCATAAAAGCCCTCTCATTTCCCCCACAGCCACACACTTAACTCCCATCGACTGTTTCATTAGAAACCCATATCTATTTATTTACTACCTACTTGTACTGGTCTCCGTTAGCTTAATCTAATCCATTTTTACAATGTCTTCAGATGTCTCTGCCAGGCTTATGTACTGTATATCTGCCGGCTAAGGGAGGTTGAACTGAGTTCAATGTTTACATTCAGAAGGCTAGTACATCAGTTGATGAATGGAGCTGGGGGATTAGAGCTGGGCTGTGGGCATTAGTCAGTGGATAAAGTACATTATGTAATGTGTTTAGACTGAGCATCTCTTCATAGTGTTGTGTGTCGGTGCACTCAAAGACAAAGACATGCTCTGCTGTGAGAGATGGTCTGTGATGCATCAATGTACTGTACATGTTTCCTGATGTTGTAGGGGGAAGCACTCATTTTCAATGGAGGAGGAGGAGGAGGAGGAGGAGGGGGGGTGGGGAGGGAGGGGTAAAATCCCTTCTATAAAAACACAGACACACTCACTCACTCTCTCTCATACACACACACACACACACAAACACACACACACACACACACACACACACACACACACACACACACACACACCCCTCCTCTGCAGTCAGCGCTGCGTCAGGCAGGTTACATAACTCTGCTGAGAGTGAGAGTAAAAGAGAGAGAAAGAGAGAGAGGGAAGGGGAAATAGAAGGGGGGAAAAGAGGATATTGAATGAGAAAGCAAGGAGGAGCACGGCACAGGACGAGAGAGGTGGGAGTAGGAGGGGAGAAAAATAGTGTTGACATCTTCTGCAGAGATTCACATACACTGTTTACACCTCACTGACTGAGTTGTACACACACACACACACACACACACACACACACACTCACTCTCTCTCTCTCCTCTGAGGCATGATGATGCTACTGCAGAGCATCAGAGCATCACACAGCTCTCTTGTTCACAGCTGACTGTGTCTGTGTGTTCCTGTCCTTGTCTCTGCTCCGCTGGCTGAGGGCTGCTCTCAGCCCCAGGTAACAAACCATCCATGACACAGTCCGGTGCCTCCCCAGCCCCACACCTCAGCTCCAGGTCTGAGCTGTATGCGGACCGCCACACAGTTCAACGTCCCTGGCCTTAGCCCAAGCCCCTGCCATAGCCCTATGACCTAGCCCTATGACCTAGCCCTATGCACTCCACTCTTAGTGCCTACCCCCCCCCCCATCATTCCCACCCTACACAGTATAGCGTAGTCCATCCTGCCATAGCCTCAAGCAGAGCCCATGTTTTTGCCCAAGCCCCCAACATACCATTATCACACCCTGTCTATTTACCACCACCCCCCACCACCCAAAAACCAAAAAAATCCTAAGCAGAGCCTGCACTTTCCCGCTCCCTCCTCCATTCACCCCCCAAACCCCTAGAGGAGAGAGGCTGCAGTGCTATCACTCGCCCTATTGAACCTCACTCAGAGCAGAGTCAACACAGGGAGGAGGGAGAGAGACGACAGGCTCACTGCTGCCACCTGCTGTTAAAAGAAAGAGCTACACCCCTATCGCTGTGAAAGAGCACAAGGAGACACACCACTGCCCTCTTCTGGTACCGTGGCCACATTGACAACACTGACTGCACTACATAGTCATCCCACCCTGGGCGCCTTTTTTTTCAGACCATTCAAATAGAGTGTAATGCTACATGATGTATCAACACCACAGCATTGAATTTTCCCACGCAGCAACATGGAAGAAAAGAAAACAACGAGAGAATAAACTGTCTGATAAACAGTAGACATGTCTGATTAGAAAAGTTTCGCCTGGGAGGCAGCCAGTGGACAATGTTGCCTCTGGTGTGTCTGTCTATATTTAGCGCGGTACAGAGCACTCCAGAACACCCACACAGGAAGGAATTAAGCGGTGCTTCTCTGATGATATAATCACGCTGAATGAAAAATATGGCTCAGTAAAATATCAGGGCTTTTTCAACTGAAAGGGATTATACCATTTGTTTACTTCAAAAGACAGCACTGGCCCTTGCACATTCAGACAGGCACTATGATACACAGAAAGATACACACACAGAGACACAGACAGACACAGACACAGACACACACACACACACTATGAAATAGGCACGTGATGCTCCATGAGATACCTACATTTCACAGTCATCACCCACCTTATAGCCTCGCCAGAAGGACTGGATGAGCAGAGCAGCCTGCTGGTTTGACAGTAACAGAGAGAGAGGGATGGGAGGCCTGGGACTGAGAGGAGAGGAGGGAGAAACAGACAAGGGGATGAGTCACCTTAGTTCATAAGGGCAGAATAAACAGCCTCCCTTTAGTGTGTGTGTGTGTGTGTGTGTGCGTCCTCTATGCTATGATACGCACTTTGTTATGACCCTCTTGCTTTGCTTCATGATATTTGTCGTGTGTGAAAAGACCAGCAACTCACTGTATGCTCAGCCAGTCCTTGACGAAAGGGATCTCATGGAAGCTCACAGGGGTCTGTCCTCGCCTGCGGGGGTTTTGGCTGCAGGGGAGAGATAATGCAACGCAATTGGAAAAGGCCGTGAGAGCAGCCAACATTCAGCCTAGTTGCAAACAAACTACAGACGCATTGCGTAACACCAATCCACTTTTAGAGAGACAACACTTTGTGATAGCAACAGCTTAACATCAGATAAAGAGGTGACAGCTGCTGTGTTTTATGAGATTTTCTTTTTTTTCTCCTTTTTATACATTCAGCAGACTGGGGGGGTGGGGGGTGTACAGGTAGACAAAAGAGAAGGGGGGGACAGGGATTAGATAGGGTGTAGGCGGAGTATGTGTAACTCACTTGTACAGCCACTCAGTAAGGAAATCACAGGCATTAAAGGCTGTTCTTCTCTTCTGAAACAGGCCAAGTGATAGTCGTGTTACTATGGTCCGACAGGCAACAATGCAACGTGCTGTTATGCGGTATGATGTAGTGCATTGTAGAATGGGGTTTTGTCGTGTGGTGGTCTGACTGTAGTGTGTTGTGAGGTAGCCCAAACACCAGGTAGTGTACTACGGTAGTGAAATGCAGTAATTGCACTGTTACAGGTTGTGATACTGTGTTCAGACCTCCAGACAGTGGCGTCTCTGGGCCTCTCTCAACATGGCCTCCAGTCCAGGCACCAGCACGGGAAACACAGCCTTGTCCAAGTACTGGGTGGTAGGACCTGGTTGAGAGATTCATGTATGGGAGTGAAGAGAGGGAGCGGTCATTCTACCAGTAAACTACTGTAAATTCCAATTCCAAATAAATTGGGCATCAATCGTAGTTGTGTGGGAGTAGTGCAGTCAAAACAAAGGTTGACCCATTAACCCTGAAGACCTCTTACTGTAGAGGTTAGTGGTACAATTAGGCCAGGGAGCCAGGATATGATAGGCTACAGGAATATTGGAGCTCACGCTCATGGAGTTGAGGAGAGGACGTCGGGTGAGTGGGTGGCAGATGTTTCTGACTTGAGGATGGAGGTTTGTCCAAGACTTCGTATCCAGCAAGCGCAGGGTGGCACAGAAGGGGGTCAACATTCTTCCAAGGGTCATCATCCACAGCAACCTGAATAGTGATAAAGCAATGGATTCTACTCATGTCTCTAGAGTAAATCATCTTAAATGCAATTATTGTTAGCTATTCACATCACCTTAGCGGTCATGAGTCCATAGAAAACGGGGGTGTGCTTGCTGGCGCTGTATTGGGAGACATGAGTGCTCACAGAGTCGCTGTCTGTCCATGGGGCGTTTGGTGGACTGGGCTGCTCCGCCTCGTATTCTGGATGCAAAGCACACAATACATGTATTTGAGTCTACCTCAGTCCATAGCATGCAATTAAGCAAAACACAAGTTTGCTCTGAACTTTAAAGCCATACTATATATATATCTATATATCTTACCCTCGCAGACTTGTTGCCACAATGATTTCTTAGTACCGATCATTTTAGCCATTTTTTTCACTGCAGTTGCTACGAACGCAGTGGTTGTCAAGGAAAGACTTTACACTTCCGGGACTCGAAAAAAGTGTTGTTGTCTGTGTCGTGCCTCTTCGGAAAAGAAGCCATTCCTCGTCAGAACTATCAGAAATAAGATATATCATGGCATTTCAACAACACTACGCAGTGCGTTGTGATATGAAGAAGAAATTCTAAACGGAAAATTCCTGAAAAAAATAAAATAAAATCCAGGATAATTTCCTGGATAAAGTCGAAATCATTTCGCAGTTATGCCGCCAGAGGGCAGCAGATAAAGTTGTGTGCAGTATTCTAAGTATTGTATTACAGTACACAGTATTGTATTGTGAGAGGCAGATTTCCAGAGTTTTCTCCCATCAATGTACAAAAACTACCTTTTAAAGTACTGGTTGCTATATCAGAAGTAATAACCATAGTATGGTACATCTGAAATCCAAAATCACAGATGTGCCTTTACCAAGATGTCATCCCAAATAAACAACTTAGTATAAAAAAGCAGTCTTTATTAAGTAAAATGTGACATGCATCAAAAGCTCTCAAAATTAAATTCTTTATTGGAATATTTTCCATAGCGGTTTAGCTATCTTATGACAGCAGCAACAAAAATAAAAACAATTTATTTAAAAATGAAAACATTTTTTTACTGTCTCAAGATGGTTCTAAAATGCACTGAAAAGCATTTGACAAAAATACATTGCACCAAGTCCTATCTTGCAGTAACTAATTCTCTTCAAAATAAATACAAATTATTCTTTTGTACATTTAGACTCTTTCATGTCTGCGGAAAGAACACAATTTATAACAACTCCCTCATTTATTTTCTACAAATTGTGAGGACTTGTGCAACACACATTACTTTTACAAGTCATAACAGTGCATCCTTCCACATTCTCAACTAAAAATGTTAAGTAAAACAAAATTACACATACAATGAGTAATAACAATAATAATGTCAATAGCAACAGTGATAATAAGGAGGACAACAATAACAACAATAATAATAATGACGGGGCGTACCCTTTTTCATAAAGCAACACTGATAAAAGCAGATTTTTATTTATTTATAAAGAACCAACTACTAACAATGAAATATACAGATTACATTCCTGCAGGGTATCTGAGTAGAAGAAGCCCTAATAAGGACGTACGCTATGACTGCGCTAAAGGGAGCCAGACCATTGGCTCTTATAGTCTCACTCTTCTAAAACACTCCCCTGTGTTTACTATCGCTTTTGAGGGTTCAATACTGACATGAGACCCGCGCGCATGCGCATAACTCAACACTTTCACACAAATGATACATTTGACCCCAATGAGGGACCTGCGTTTCAGGTCAAGTTAGGCACACACGCACCTCCAGTTCAGTCCATATGCATGGTTCTTTATCAGACTTGCTATATGTACATACTAAAGTTGCTCCTCTAATTCGGGATATGTACAGCTCTGGTTGTACTGTAGCGGGGAGGGTAAATCAGGGAGACTTTGCTAATACACCTGTGAGAGTCAGGCATCAAGCATCTCCACAACACATTCAAAGCCTGTCCGTATGTGTAACATTAGATTCCATTAGAAAGATAGCTTCGTTTTGGTGACTGTGTGGATGCATAATTACTTCATGGTGACTGGAAAGAGTACCGTCCGGAGTACAATGCAGTACCACGTACTGTGAGTCTCCATGCCGACCGGGTTGGCTGGCTCTGCACACTGACCCAGCAACAGCGGCAGAGACATGGAGCTTTGGATCAAGAGAGAGAGAGAGGGAGGCCTAGAACGTGTCATAGGCCCAAGTTTTGTGGCTTTGATCCTGAAACTCCACCAGACCCACCCGTGTGGTGGATCAACCGTCAAAGTGATCGAAATACACATGATTAAAACACAAAACTAAAAACAGACACAAAAGAGGATGTTAAGGAAATAAAAAAGAGATGTGGAACAGTCCTCCGGCTCAAGGTCCGAGACTCCTGTGGAGGTTGTCTAGAGGAGGGAGGGGTAATGGTTCAGCTGCATGTCCCAGGGGCCCGACCCGGGGTGGGGTTCAGTGATTCAGTGCAAGAGCCGGTTTTGTTTTGGAGAGGGACTGGGACTTCATCGCTCCTCTGTCTCAATCCTCAATCCTCTTCCTCAATCCCTGACGTTCCGGTATCATTCTTCTAGCTTTTCAGTACTTTGTAAAGAAAAACAAACAAAAAAATGTGACACATTCTATCAAAACCCATACCTCAACTTCCGAATTCCCTTGTAATTAAAAACAAAACAAAAAAGGTCTTGTTTGCCCAGCCCTCTCCATTTAAAAAAAAGGTCCAGCGTTATATACAGATAGGGTGATATGAGACTGTACAGTGGCAGTTAGGCGGGTAGCTTTTCCTCTCTCACTGGATGTGGGGTTCTCCGTGGACTCTGAAGCGGTAGAGGCAGGTGTACTCTGGGTGGCCCCAGTTAGTCAGCACCCGCACCTCAATGATCTGGAACGCCTTGTCGTTCTTCTCCTGGGTGGGGAAAAAAAAACAAACAAAAAAACAGAATCAGTATCAGAATCCAGTCAGGGCAAAAAAATGGATACATGCAGTGTGTGTGTGTATGAGTGAGAGAGAGAGAGAGAGAGAGAAACAAAAGATAAAGTGTGTGACCGTATGTAGGATATGATGTACAGGTGCGTATATAAACTGTTCCAACGTTGTAGTGGCTCTTGGTTACCATGACAGGGAAGGTCTGAAGAGAGTCCCCGTCCTCCTGATACGTGTAGTGGCCGAGGAGAGTCCCCCCCTCCTGGTACTCATCCTCCAGACCCTACACACACACACACACACACACACACACACAGAGAGAGACAACGCAGGTCAGGCATTATCTAGAACAACACACACATAATATAACCCATGATCAACAATAGGCCCTCAATACAGCTGCTGTTGATGTTGCGTGTGTGTGTGTGTGTCTGTGTGTGTGTGTGTGTGTGTGTGTGTGTGTGTCTCTCTTACAAAGACGGTGAAGTTGCGCGGGGCGCTGCTGATGGTGCCAGTAGGAGACAGGGCTTTGGGGATGTGCTCCAGGCAGAAGGCTGTGGGGAGGATACTCAGGGACAGACGGATCACCAGGTAACCCTGGGAGCCCTTAAACGCCCAGCAGTTCCCAGGGTACACATCAGGCTGACGGACGGACGGACGGACGGACGGGGGGAACAAGAAGAGGACAGATATGTTACAACTCTTCAAATTCAAATAAATAGTCACCAGAGTACAATGCACGATCCTCCACCAAAATGACATGGTGAATGACTTGTGTGTTTTGTTCCGACTACAAATAGAATCGCAGGAAAGAAAAACAAAATTGAGCCCAATTGAGTTGTTATATATGAGAATCTATCATAACAGCTCCCTCAGTAGTCTGGGATTGGTGTGTGTGTGTGTGTGTGTGTGTGTGGGTCTCTCTCTCTCTCACCTGGATGACAACACGAGGCGACTGGGAGAAGTACCAGAGGGGCAGGCCAAACAGACTCATGAGGGCAGTCTTGGTCTCGTAGGTCTCAGAGCAGCGCGTGCTCAGGATGCTGCCGCCTGGACACACAGACACACACAAACACACACGGTTAAACCGCCAGACAGCCATAACAACACAATGAGGTATATTAAATACAATCCATGTTCTCTAGTCTTCTCCAGCACACTTTTACAGACCACACACACACAGTCCAACGTCACAGGTGAGACAAGTCAATCTCTCTGTTAATCTGCGTAGGCTATTGTAGTGAATCCTTCTGCCCACATTCGGCTGACAAATAAGCTTGACCTGCATTCTGGTCTTTAAAGTCCTAATACCCCCACACACGACCTGACCTGACCTCATAATGTTCACATGGTGGGCTACATGTATGTTCATGGATGGATGAACAGAGTAGAAGGCTGTCTGAGCCATACCTCCAGACTCCAGGGCGTAGTCCACTAGGCCCGTACGATCCTGGGAGTAGAGTTTCAGGGCGTTCTGGACAATCAGCTGCACTTGCTGGGTAGAAGGAGAAATGGGAAGGAGTGTTATGGTCTTGCGTTTGCAGTGAGGTGCCTATTTCCCCTCCCACATTCTCCCTTTGTGTGGTGCCTTTCACAGGTCACAGACAAGCAAGTAGAACTTTGTTAAATAGTAGATCAAATCATATATTTTTTTTTTTATCTTAAAAGCACAGTGTTAAGTCAGCAGTAGTGTGTGAGTGTACTGTACCTCCTCGGTCAGGCCCTGGGCGACGGCTGTGGTCTGGACACTGTGGGTGACGCTCTGTGTGAGGGTGGCGAGTCTCCGAGCTGCGGCCTCAGCCTGGGCCTCGGCCGCGGCCTGGGCTCTGATCTGCTCCAGCTCCAGCTGCAGGCTGACGTTCCTCAGGATGCTGAGCTCCAGGGAGGCCAGGGAGGCCTGCAGGTCGGCCCCGCTCACGTAGCGCTCAGACAGCCACGCGAGCAGGGCCTCGGGCACCTCTCCTCCCTGGTCCTCCCCGGCCTCGGCGCCGCCGTAGAACACGGCCCGCAGCTCCCGCCTCACCTGGGCGGATACCTGGGAGACACACAGGGAGGGAAATACTTCAAATTGAAATTCACTGAAGGTAATAATAACATATACACACGGTAAATGCTTGTAAATGATGGCACACCAACAGAGTGGTGTGTTTGTAAACTTGTGTGAAGCAGGCTACACGCCAACTGTATATGCATGTGTACACACACACACACACACACGTAAATGGTCAGTACAGTGTCTCACCGTTTCGTGGAGTGTGTCCAGCTGCTCACACTTGCCCTTGCATCCCATCACCCCCTGCAGGTCCTGTCTGATCCTTCCTAGCTCCGCCTCCAGCCTCTGCACCTCCGCCAGCAAAGCATCATGGGCCTCCTGATCCACACCAGCACTGAGAGAGAGAGAGAGAGAGAGAGAGAGAGAGTGTTTCTATTATCTTATCTGAATGTAGTTTCTATCACAATTGTTTCACATTCAGTTCAGGTGCTGGGAGGGTAGTTAACAAACCAGAAAATGACATTGAACCAACCTGACGGGGGCTGGGGCTGGGGCCGGGGCCGGGGGGGCTTTCTCCTTCTCCTGCTGCTTCTGTTGCACCTCCTGAAAATACAACCCCATGAAGTACACAGAGCACATTAACGACCCAGAAGCGACAGCATGTATCAGCGTGAACGCTCAGGAATGTCATCACAACAAACTTCAGTCCGCTGGAACAGGTTGACTCCTGTGACTTGTCAGATGAGGTGTGTTTGGATCATGTCATTATATCTACAATTAACTATGAAAGAGTGTGTTCTGTGTGTCATATTATATTAGGCTTGTGTGGATTCAAACGAGCTGCCTGGGGAGTGATACGTATGGTCTTGGAGTGCAGGCAAATGCCAGTAACCTCTAGGAGTCTACCTCACCTCAGTCTTAGCTGCCAGGGCCAGGAGCAGCACATCCACCTCAGCTAACCTGGCCTCCTGGCTCTGCTGCTGCTTCTTCTGCTGCTCCTCAGACTGCACAGCAGAGAGGGAGGGAGAGAGAGGAGAGAGAGGAGAGAAGAGAAATTAAATGGGGGGGGGGGGGGGGGGATACTCAGCAATAATAATAATAGGGCAGGCTTGGAGGTCTTACTAAGCAGAACAAATACAAATGTATATACTGTCCTTAAACACCAGCTACCAACCCAAGGCCCCTCGAATCAACTCAAAAGCCTGAGCATCATGCATCAACACTGATGGCAAACTAATGTTACTGTGGTGCAGTGAAGACAAGACCACACTCCGTCCCCCTAACCTGAGCCCCATCCCCCCCATCCCCCCCTGCAGTCCTAACCTGTGTCCTGTGAGCGTTGCCCTGCTCCAGCTCTCCTCGGAGCAGGCTGAGCCTGTTCTCCAGCAGGCCGGAGACCCAGAGGCCCAGGCTGTCCCTGTCTGTCTGTGTGTCCAGCTGCTGCCTCAGGCTGTGGTACACGGCCAGTGTGTCCCCGTGGCGCTGCTCCTGCCTCTGGTCCCCCTGCTGGACCTGCTCCCACAGCACGGCCAGGCGGCGCTCCATGCGCTCCAGACGCTCCAGAGACTCTGTGTCCACCACCGGGACCACGACGGGGGGGAGGGGCGGCTGGAGGTGGGGGACGACGACACAGAGGGGAGACAGGAGAGATGGGGGGGGGGGGGGGAGCAGAGAGTTCGCTTAGAAGAGTTTGCTTTTGTCAGATATGTATGAACAGGAGTATATAATGGTCAACACACACACACACACACACACACCTTCTTTATACACTCACTCACATTGCAGTGTTCCTTCAGGCAACCCACGAGGGTTGCACTTATACTGTACTTGCCCTTGGTGGGTTGGTGTCTTACCTGTGTCTGTAGGACGGGGGGTGCTGGGGTCGGCTCCACGGGGGTGGCGGGGGCGGGGGCGGGGGCAGCAGTGGGGGCCAGGGTCGACAGGAGGGTGATGGGTGACACGGAGCGCCACGACTCGGTCAGGTTTATGGCTGGGAGGAAGCAGAGGAAACTGGACGGACCCCAGAGCCACAAACCTGAGCGTAGAGAAGACATGGAGCGAGGATTTTCTTTAGTAACCGCATCACCACAGAAAGTAAAAGTATCCATTTGTGTTTGGGCATATGCATGAAGTCGTTAAGTGTGTAGTAGTGGTAGTCTACGCGTGCAGGAACAGACAGTACAGTACACCTAACACGTTATGTTTAAGGAGGGCAGCCGTAGCTTGTGCTAAAGTACAGTAATAAACTGTATGTGTGAGTAGAGGAGAGTTGATCCACAGAGGGGGGGGTGGGGGTGGGTGGGGGGGGGGGGTGGTTCAGCCGCTGGCAACCCAGAGAGGGTGACCTGGATCTGGGGCTGGATTTGGAGCACGCTCTGGGGACGTGTGCTGGTTAGCAGCTCTGCAGCCATACTGCTGACAGATCTGTGTGTGTGTGTGTGTGTATATATATATATATATGTTTGCTTATTGGGTTGCACCTGTAGGCAGGTGAGGAAGAGACATAAACACACTCTCACTCACCCAGGAGCAGCAGGAAGGGCAGGAGGAACAGAAGGAGCTTCAGCAGCTTAGGCAGGCACCTGGAACACAGACAGACAAAGTGAGCAAAACTCAGAACCCGGGAACCAACCTCGACAGGATTATTAATCAATCATTTAAAGCAAGACGCAATATCGAAAAGGTTCATGGAAATAATTCACAGAATTTCTTTCATGTGCATTCACATAACTAATGTCACCACTTGCTCTTTAGCTGTAGTAATGAATTGCAATATGAACAAAAAGATATGAAAACACAATTCAACTTCGTGGAGAATTAGTGCAATGGGCAAAGCCATTGTCGGGCAGCGCGCTTCATCAAATACACACAATGATTTCTATATACATAAAATAAACTTAATCGCGACATCTCACTGAAGTGAATTAGAGAACACAGAGCACTGGTCCAAGCTAATCTTGGATCAAATGAATAATAACGTTTGTAAAAAGTCATCTAGATTTGGTCTGTCTGTGTTGTCAGTTCACATGAGGGCAGGCGGAGGTCTCTTACCGGGTCAGGATGAAGACATTTAGGAGAGACATGAGAGAGACCAGCTGATACCAGCCTGACGCTGCATACCACAGTAGTCCTCGCGCTGCCTTCCCTACACACAGAGAGAGAGACAGACAGACAGACAGACAGACAGACAGACAGACAGACAGACAGACAGACAGACAGACAGAGGTTAGTCACAGATGAAACTGAAGGAGGAAGTAAAACTGAGGATGAGGGGGGGGGGGGGGGGGGCTGGGGTTAACAGAGGAAGAGTACTAACCTGGAGCTGCTAGGACCAACCATAGCACCGTCTGCAGCCTCTGTGCCACTGCCCCCACGGCCGAACCCAGCGCCCGGCCCGCTCTGACCACACAGTACCCTGGCTGGAGCAGGCAGTAGCCTAGGGGGGGGGGGGGGGGGTCACAACGAGAACACAACTGTTTACATCCCATCTTCAACGCACGAAGAGAGGTTGAACGATGTGGATGGAGTTCTGCCCGTAGTGTGTGAGATCACTAGGTTAGAGTATATCAGTATCAAAGCACACGAGTTGAGTGATGACAAGAGGGGGAAGGATGTTAACCTGCGAAAGCTAGGATGCTCCACAGCGCCCCCGCCAGGCGGCGTGCCCTGGAGGACTGTGCGTGGACGGCCGTGTGAGTCTCTGAGTGCTGCTTCCCTTTACAGTCGTCACCTGAGGACAACGCCAATGACGGGTGGCAGCAGACAACGAAGGGAAAGGAAAAAAAAAAATCAAAACACCACACAAAAAAAAAAAACACGAGAGAGAGAGGGAGACAAAGCTATGAGGGGAATACATTTAAAATGCAGAAATGAAAATGTATGTGAGAATGTACGCATCATCAGAAATCAATGCGACGGAAACAAAAAGTAAAGCGAGATAAAAAAGGTATAAAATCATGGTGATGTTATGTAAAATCAAATGGATTTGAATGACGGGGTAACAACGGCAACACAAGGGGATAGACACAGCTCTGCCTGCCTGCCTGCCCGCCCGCCTGCCTGCTCTCCTGACCTGATGTAGAAGTGTCTTCTGTGTGACCCCACCATGACACAACAGCCCATTGTTCTCTGCTCTGTCTGACAGGACTTCACTCTTTCACTCCGAGGGTCGTTTGTCACGCTGCCTGACGCCAACGCCACACCAGCCACACGCAGATGGGCGGCTAGCTGTGACATGAAGGGACATCTGGAACCTCCAGGAGTTGGACTCACACCATTTTCTTGTTGGTGATCACATCGCGGTATTTCACACAAAACGAAAACCAAACTAGAAAACCCGTCTCCTATTTTCCCAGTCTTCAAAAGATGAAAACACACTGACACCCGGAAAGCTGAGCCACGGCTAGTCCCTATGTTGGTCATGGTGGTTCACAGGCGGGTCACTGGTCACTCGCGGTTCACACAAGCCCTGTGTGCTGACCCAGGTCACACATAGCATTAACTCAGTATCAAATCAGAGTGGTTCAATGCCAAGTATAGAGCGCCTAATTCCTTGAAGGATTGAACTGTAAGTGTGTGTGTGTGTGTGTGGCGCCATGGTAACCGACTGGTACTTACACAGAGAGCCATTCATATTCAGATGCCCATCTCCAGTCACCAGATCTCGTACATTCATGCTCCCGCAATAACTGGAGTGAGCTGCAACACAGAACAAGAATAGTATGAATACTATTTCCATAACAAATCTTTCTGTTCTGAGTGATGACGAAACAGAGTGATTAGCTTTAAAACCGCATCACAAAGTAAGAGAGTGTGAGAGGGGGGGACATTTGCATGTCACCAAGGTGACCACCCAAAGAGGAAGCCCATTTGCTTATGAAGTCAACAAGAGACCTGTATACAACCAGGCATGGATGAAGAGAAACAAACAGATCACAGAGAGAGAGAGAGAGAGAGAGAGAGAGACAGAGAGACAGAGAGAGGGATGAAGGGAAGTCTTTAGAGGTGAAAACAGGAGCACATTGAGCCATTGAGGAAGACCATTTCTGTGATGAGCATGCAGAAGACGTTTGACAGAGCTGGAGAGAGACTGGGTTTTCTATAGAGCATCTACACAGTACAACACAGAGGGGCAATCTCTCACGACCGTGGAGAAGCATTCCTTCACATAAACCTTGTCCCCTAGAACAAACAAAGAGAAATGCAAAGACCAGAGCTGGAGAGAGAAAAGGTAGTGAGTTTTAAAAAAACAAACAAACAAACAAAAAAAACAATGAAGATAAAGCGAGGACCACTTGGAGGAAGGGGGGGGGGGGGGGGTCAGTCAGTGTGTATAACCTCTGACCCTTGCCCTCAGCGGTGGGTACCTTTGCCTTCGTATCCGTTGGCTCTGTAACCCATCACCCTGTGGAGAGCATTCTGCTTAAACAGCCAGAGGCAGGACACGCTGGAGGACACGGCACGTCTGACAGACTCTGAGAGGGACGTCAGGAGACCTAGTGACAGACCCAACACACACCCACTGTCAGACCAGGAAGGGCCCATATACACCCCCCCCCCCCCCCCCCCCCCGGAGGCTGGAGACAGCTAGGCAGGCTGGCAGACGTGACGTGGAGAAGAGAGCAGTGCATATTAGAGAGGTGATGGTGTGGTATGAATGGAAGGTGATTCATACAGCGAAACGATGGGTGATGGAGAGAAGGTTGTTCAGGTGGAAGAAAATAGAGATGGATCTGAAAGCCTTCCCAATAATATCTTATAGAACCATATCCTCTTATACTGTATAAATCTAAGATGAATGAACGCCCAGTCCTTAGTAAGTTCTAGCGTTGGATAGCTGTGAATAAATGGACAAATAGAATCGTGACAGACAGATAAAGGATGGAAAGAGAGACAGATGAAATTAGTCAGGGGGGGGGTAAGTCAGTCAGTCATCAGTAGCCATCTGCTGTACCTTTGCCTTGGTGGCTCTTGGCTCTAGAACCCAGCCACAGAGCATTCTGGAACAGTAGTGTCACTAAGGACACTATGGAAGCCAAGGCACGTCTGCTGTGGTGTATACACGTGTGAGAGAATGACACCAGGACACCTGGAGAGAAACACGACTACAGGTCAGAGCATACATGACGGTTATTCTACAGGTAAGACTTTAGCCCAGACAGGACAATTCTCCAGCCTTTCAAGCTTCAAGAGGAGAAGCCTCGATATGGAGTGGGGCAGCATTTAGAGACAAACACACAATAAGACTAACAACCAAGTGAACCACAAAACAGACTGGACTTCTGTGTACTTCCGCCTGTATTACCTCCTCTCAGGATCAAATGTCAAGTGTCAATCCTCTGCCAGTATGGTCTACCCAGAGGTGGGGTCTAACCAGAGGTGTGGTGAGGTGTGGTCTAACCAGAGGTGTGATCTCACCTGTCTTGTTCTTCAGACTCGTGTCTCGACAGTGTATGCTTGCTGATGACGAGGAGGAGAGGGCGGCGGCTGTGGCCGCAGACTGAGATGAGGAAGAGGAGGAGAACTTGGAGGAGGAAGAGTACGTGGTGAGGGCTTCCTTCCTCTCAGAGTGTATGGAACAGTCCTTACACATGTTACCGTTGACGCCCGTGGTGGCGTGGGTCTGGTGGTACACGCTGGTGTTGACATCACCGTTAACCTTCGAGAAACTGCGGTCTGCCCTCAAACTCCTCCCTACACACACACACACACACACACACAAAAGTGAATTTAAAAAAACAGGAATAGAAATCGGGACATTGGATGTAATCCAAGACCTCAACCAGTTTTGAAATATACCAATATCATCAAATAATGCCAAACAATACCAACAACTATAATGACGCACCTCTGAGGTCAGTATCCTGATTTGACCCTAGAGGAAATAAAGGAATCATTAGTCAAGGTCTGTGGGAGCTAATTGAACACACTGACTTATTAATTATATTAAGCCATGGCCCTCCCGGGCATCCATCTACTTAATCTCCAAAAGAACAACATCAAATAGATTAAATGTACGGATTACACACTTGTTTTGTACACCCCTTGCTAATCTTCTTCAATCCTGCTTTAATACACATCAGTACTAAACAGTATTAAAAGATACTTCTATAGTACTACACAGTAGTAAAAGATACTCCTACAGTGCTTAACAGTAGTAAAAGATACTCCTGCAGTGCTTAACAGTAGTAAAAGATACTCCTGCAGTACTGAAGAATATCAAAAAGATAATCCTACAGTACTAAACAGTAGCTAGGCTAGGACTGACCCCAGTATCCATCCGTGGTGGTGGTGGTGGTGGTGTGTTGGCGCAGGCTGGACTGGTCCAGTATGGAGGAGAGCAGGGAGGCATCGCTGGCTGCGCAGCTCTGCTGCTCTCCACTAGTGGGGGTGTGAGTGGTGGAGAAGGACAGGGTTTTACGCGGCGTCTCCGCCAGGGACTGGGAGCTGGACACCGACTGCTGCTTTCTGCTCCTCACCGTCCTGAGAGGAGAGAGGGAACAGTGAGGTGTATAGTGTATGTACGCTCACGTGTGTGTGTGTGTGTGTGTGTATATATCTTAACAATATTTTTGCCATCCTTATAGAGAAAGCTTAGCCCTTGTAGGCACATCTTCATTTACATTTGAGTGTGTATGTGTACCTGTGTGTGTGTGTGTGTGTGTGTGTGTGTGTGTGTATGTGCGGTACTGCGCACATCCACCGGCCTGCATAGTCTTACCGTGCCTCTCTCCGACCTGACCCTCCGCTGCTGTAGCTGACACCGTAGTTCTGAGAGAAGTCTGCCAGGCTGTCGTTGCCATAGTGACCTGTGGTGGTCTGCAGTCGCAAGCTCCGCCGCGACATCCTGGGTGAGTCAAACACCGGAGCGATATGATGCTCCTTCTCAAACTCTAGGGCCGCAGACGAGTAGCTGGAGCTGAGAGAGAGAGAGAGAGTGAGAGAGAGAGAGAGAGAGAGAGAGAGAGAGAGGTTAGTCACAGATGCAACTGAAAGAGGAAGTAAAACTGAAGATGAGGAGGGGGGGGGGGGGGTTAACAGAGGAAGAGTACTAACCTGGAGCGAGAGAGGAGGGGAGAGGAGATGAGATGGCGGAGAGAAGGGGAGAGAGGGAAGGAAGGGAGAGAGAGAGAGAGAAAGGCGTGTGGTGAGCGGAAGCATAGATAGAACTCAATCAAATGGTTTCCGAGGTTCTTATCGTTTACGGCAGGCAAATCAGCAGCCTTGGTTCACAACAGACCACACTTCTGTGGTTTCAGCTCACCTCAACGTGAAACAAAACTCTCCCTCCGCCTCACGATTCATAGCTACAAACCGTATGAGACGGAGTTGATATCCTTTCTCTCTATTCATTATCTGATCTATTGTCTCACCTTTGTAATACAAACAAACTCGAAAGAACCATGTCTTGTACACGATGGTAAAACTACAGCACTGGGGCCGCAGCCATTTGAGGAGGGAGGGAGAGAGAGAGAGAGAGAGAGCATAGCAGTGGACTTGTTCTAATAACCGCTTGGGTTGACAGGATATGACTCACACCAACATGAAGAAAATGGAGGAAGAATGAGGGACACCCGTTGAGGCACCTCCTCAGTCAGATACAGTACACAGGTCGGAGGGATAGGCCTACGTTCCAATTTCAAGCCAGCGAAAACGTGGGGACAGAATATAAACAGTCAATATTGAGTTCTGCAAGAGAGCTGCCTAAACTCTGACTCAGTCTGGCCACACCCCAGTAGCTGAGTATGCAGCACCAAGGCCAACATTCCATCAGGGAACACAACTAAATCATTATTGCCACACTCTGTAGCCTAAACAGACGCGTCCCGTAACAATTCCCATTCCCTTCTGCAAGACACACACTCGAAAAGAACAATTGAGCAATATTTGATTTGACCCGAGTCAGGCAACAGGAGTCAACAGTAATAGCCTCATTAGCAGACAGTGTGTGTCTCTTCTCCTTTAACCTTTAATGCTAAGTCATCTAAATCCTCAGGCAGGCCAAGGAAAGAAAAGCATCTTAGCTCTGACTGGGGCCACTTTCTACGATGGCCAGGGGAGAGGGCCTTTTCTAATGGATCCCATAATGCAGAAACCAAGGGCATCACAAACACATGCTTGTTATTCATTGTTGCTAACACGACATGGGCTGTCCTCAGGCAGACATTTTGCATTAAACTAACATAATGCCAGACAGAGGGACGAACACTGGGTCGGTCACTCACACACGCACGCACACACACACACACACACGAGGCAGTGAGGCATCAGTGCACACATTCTGTGGCCCTGTGTGTTTGTGTACCTGCGCGTGTGTGCGCGCATCTGAGTGTGTGTGTGTGTGTGTGTGTGTGTGTGTCTGACATGCACTCTGGCCCTCCTCCTCGCCCTAAACCCTCAGGATTACACCATCCCACCCAGAGCCAATTATGGGCTTTTCCTCCACTCTGCCTGCCGGCCGGGCCGGCCTGCCCGTCTGCCTGCTTCTTCCGACTGGCTCCTTCCACACACCAGCCTCTCCACTCCCCTGTGTGCTCAACCTCCTCCTCCTTCCTTCTAGACCAGTCACCTACTGCCCAGGCTAGGGGTCCTGCCAGGGTAGGGTGGTGAGGGGGATACCACCAATGTCTTCTTTAATGACATTAGCTCCATGTCACTTATGTATGGCCCCCTCGTCTCCCCAAATCCTAATACCCAGGGCCTGGGGGCTGTGCCAGCACAACTGGGTACTAAGGCAGCTTGAACCACACTGGGGGGGGGGGGGGGGGGGGCATCACAGTGCCACTGTCTGCAGTGCCAAGGTCACACACGCACACACGCAGTTTTATCTAACAATTGCCATTTGCCAAGGCCTGGGGCTCCAGAGCACAGCCTAGGTTGATGGGTGAGAGGGAACGAGGTTGGCAGCCTGTGTGGAGCCTGCAGAAACATTAGCTCAGGTATTTTCTTGGTTGGCACACAGACACCTTGGCATCCCTTTACACACAAGCATCATCTCACTGACACACACACACACACACTCACTCTGACACTTTGAACGCATGCGTTAACAATCTCACACACTAGAACATCGATTTAGCTTATTTAGATCCCATCACATCACGGTTGTATACTTGCCTTGCTTGCAAACACATTTCAATTCGCTACGGCCTCTCTGTATCGATCTGTGGGTCTTTCTCTCTCCTGAACCACCCCCACGCCAGTGATAAAAATAGACTGGACAGTGCCCAGATGGGGGAGAGAAAACACAACAATCCGGACACTTTGCTGGGCTTTCCTTGGCTTGTTCTCTTACACAATGCTAGCTTTGATGCGCAGTCCTCCTACACCCAGTGGGCAAAACCAGTTCCCTGGCTGCATTTAACCAGATTGCCCACCAGTTTGTATGCAAACTCTAGCCTACATAATGTAGGCTACATACTGCCCACTGGGATAGCCTAGCCCCTCCACAAAAAATAAAAGATCTTATTTCAAAGCTGTTTTGTATTATTTATGGACAACAACCATGTGTGGATGAGAACCTCACATAACTAACTACTTTGTTGTCACGCAGGCCAGAGAAAGTTCATCCAAAGCACAAAGCACAAGCCAAATCTGAAACATGGTGAAATTTAAAATCAATGTTCGCAGAATCTAATTGAACAATTTCCTGGGAGCGAGTGACATATCGTCATTGCCCTCAAATGAATCTAACTTTCCCTGCGTCTAAAAGACTTACATTCCAACCATGGAGAAGAGGAGTGAGACAGAGAGTGAGAGGACAGAGGACAGAGAGTGAGAGACACAACAACAGGTTGTGACTAACCCTGCAATGAGGTGTCCAACAACACTGTCTGATCCCCTCAGTGACCGATAACGAGGTCCAGCCTACTGTCTGTATCTCTCACACACCACGCATGCACGCACGCACACAGGGCACACACACACACACACACACACACACACACACACACACACACACACACACAGGAGCTCAGACACAGATTACAACCCACATGGTTGATAAATCTCAGCTTCCAAACTACAGGTATGCTTAAACAAGGCTCCACACACACACACACACACACACACAGGAAAGGGAAAGCTTTTACAGGGGAAAGGTGGTGTCCTAAAGCGGTCATGGGCGGAGCAACTGACCATCAGTCAAAACAGTAAAAAAAAAAAAAAAAAAAAAAAAAAAAAAAACGTGTTACCACGGCTGCACAGGACAGGACACAGGCAGACAGTGCTGAGCTACCCACGTCTAATCAACCTCGATACTCTCCCTACCTCGAGAGGATGGAGAGTGGATTCTTTGGAACTCATTTTTTTACTTACTCAAAGTAAGGACAACACTGTCAAACTTGAAAGGGACAGACGTTACGCTCATCACAAGCTCTATCGTGAACCTACCATTCGAAAGAAATGGGGTGCTAAATGCTAAACACACCAAAAAGTTCATTAGCGGATCAGTGTCAAAACAAACATGCCTCGGGAAAGACTCGACAGACTGTTAGCCACTTACGCTCCTCCTTTACCATTGGGCCCCACTGGATATAGTAGGCTGTGTTTACTGATATAAGGCTTTACTGAAATTGTTTTCACTGTAAGCAAGCAGTAGGCCCTAAGCCTGTACTGGAGGCCCAACATATGTCTGTGGGGAAAACACAAAAACACAACACACACACAAACATAGCAGTCCCACCCTCCCGTTTCCTAAATCCATTACATAGCAGTGAGCTGTCATCCCCATGAGGTGGTGGAGCAGGCCTATATTTACCACAGCCCTGGGACTGGGGCCCTCACATTTCCATCTGGTGCCCGCCCTCCTCATTTCCTTCTCTCTCTCCCTCTGCCGTCTCTCCCTCCCTCGCTCACTCACTCACTGTTTGAGGACGATCTGTTTCATGTTGCACTGGTTGCCATGGAAACTACTCCAAACAGCTCTCTGGCCTGAGAGGGTGTGTGTGTGTGTGTGTGTGTGTGTGGCAGTGTGTGAGAGAGTGTGGTGTGTGATCAGTAGCAGAGTACGACCTCTCTCACTTTCAACAGAACAAATCCTGCCACAGAGGAGCACGAGACTGACTGGGGGAAAAGAAAAAAGAAAAAAAAGAAACCTGAATTTGTAGGAGATCCCAAAATGTCCCTTAACATTCAAATACCACAACATACCAATTCAACTGACTCTTTATAGGAGCCAAGACATTTTCACAAAGCCACATTTGAAATAACAAGGTATTTTCAGTTGCTGTAGTAACAGCCTGAGGAGATCAGTGTGTTTTATGAGTTCCGCCCACCTTTAACACACGATTATCCAGCTGCTGCCATTCCACCACTTGACCAGTGATGCACACACACAACCATGCTGCTAGTCACACACACACACACACACACACACACACACACACACACACACACACACACACACACACCAGATGTCCCAACAACTCTGATTGCAGCATGGACAACAACAACTGTAGATCTGGCACTGGTCGGTCACCCCCCCCCCCCCCCCTCACACCTCACTCCCTTTAACACATCTTGATCCTTCCCTTATTCCCTTCACTCTTACCTTTCACCTGTATGAGCCTCTCACCTTTCACCTCCTCAGGCATCGTCCTGTAAATCACCACTGCTACTTACTACTACCACCATTACAGCTAGTCACTATGAGAGATAGCATACACCAAACCCATCCAGAGGCTCCCACTACTGACCCACTTACACAGCCTGCAGCTCATAAAATATGAAGGGGCCCGTGAAAGAGACATGCTAAAGCACCATCTCAGGCCAGGCGAGGGTCAGAGCCTGTCTAGCGCTCACAGAGGCCAGCATGACGCTATGCACTTGTGTACTGTGGGACAGACCTGCGTGTGGTCATGTGGAACTAGAGGCTGACATTTTTCCCTCCATTTCTTACTCCCTCTCTCCACCCCCCCCCCTGAGACTAACATAGCCTCTAGTCTAGTTCCTATCTAGACTAGAGGAATGACTGACCTCACTTCAGGATTGTGTCACTTGTCTGTCTGCATCTCGGCCATCAAGCCATGAGTTTGTGGGCTATACTGTGTGAGCAAATACGTTAGTTAAGTCAGTTTGTGGAGCTGCATGGATCTCCTGACAGGCTAAATAAATCCACTCAAAATAGTAGCTGTGAGACTGACATTACTATTACTGTAAGCCTATCTTTACTAAATTGCCTGAAGCAGACCAAAGGGCCTGGAGATGTAAATGCCTGGGTGGTATAGCCTCTCTTCTCCCCAGCAGTAACACTTTTTGAAGTCCTAATGAAAGCAACGATCAATCCCCCTTTGATCCGAGTGCCTGTGAGGGAGCAGGGAGACCTCCTCTTCTAGGAGCAGATATTGTCTAAGCAAACTAGCCAAGGCTTTAATTCTATCAATGAGACCATTACCCTCTGAGCTTTAATGACTATGGGGGTTGTTATTGCCCTAGCACAGGCAATTAACCCTCGGTTGGTGGGCTAAGCTGTAGTGGCCTCTCCTAGCATCCAGTCCACCCAAACCAGGCATGTTCCCTGCCCTGTGGGGCAACTTCTAAAGAGCTCTCCGTTTGTCGATGTGATTGGATGGCCTTCCATTCCTTTCTCCCTCCCTCCCTCTCTCACTCTCCAACTTGTCTCCACTCTTTTCTGTTGAGTTCTGTCAACAGATGGCCCAACGGTTTCTGTCACCTGACCCTGTCCCTCGCAGCTCTGCCCTCTCCCATTCACTGACGGCCACACACACACACACACACACACACACACACACACACACACGTCAGTTAGCCAAAATATAACAAGACCTCATTCTCTGATAGGCTGATATTTCAGACAACTGCCTTCTCGGACTGTCAAGCTGTCCTGCCATTTAAAAAAACAACTGATAAATACAGCAAAGGGGTGACCTTTAGGCATGACTAATCCAAAAGTCTCCGGTGAGTCTCAAAATGAGGAATGTCTTTCAAGTAAAAGGGGGAGGGAAGAAAAAAAAAAATGAACCTAATCCTAGGATCAATGCCACATGGCATTTACTGTAGATCTACACATGCTTAATCAACACTCGCTAATCTCACCAAAAACACGATCAGATCGTTTCAGTCTCTCAGCCTACCTGTCACATTCCAGTGGTCTGTGAACCCAGAGCCTCGACTTTCATCTACCTACGCTTTGCCCCACAGGCCACCTTGGACTAGCTCCAGAGCCGGCTTTCCCATGCTCAGACTGAGGTGTGGTAGGCATTTGCATTAGTACTCAGTCGTCACAGCTCCAGTTCTTAAGGGTGACAGTGTCATCTTTTTCATCAGCAACTGTTCCTTCAATGTAACATGTCATGATAATAAAGCCCCCCCCCCCCCCCTCCTCCAAGTACAGGAGCTGTGTACTGTACCAACTCTCTGCTGTGACATTGAGACACACACGTTACTTGATGGGTCTACTCATAACACCCTTCCCCTCAACAGAAAGCGCTCTATAGGCCAACCCACGCAGGCACTCCTTCATCCGAAATATTCTTCGAGAGGCTACTTATTAAAGATAATTCAAGGGGATATATGTAAATGTCTTCTGCTTGTCACGCAACCCAGCCCCCTGAGAGACAGCCTGAGGCCTGGACCAGCATAGCTGAGAGAGAGAGAGGACGGAACAGGTCTGCTGACTGAGGGGCTTTTCAAAAGAAATGTACTTTGCAATTTGTCAAAAGAGGGGGAATTCATGGTAGTAAATCCAATAGCAGCTCCTTGTCAGGACACGCTCACGTTCCTTTATAGGTCTGGTTAACTTTGACTTAACTCACAGTATGCTGTGCACTTAAAGGTCATATACAACAACCCTTCATTACCTCTCTCTGCCTGTATCACAGTAGTACAGGTTCATTAGAGTTTGTGAAAAGCTAAAAACCCGGTCATATTTCACCCTTTACACCACTAAATTCCCACACTGCCATTTTTTTTTTCTCTACCCCGTGGGCATCAAATGTGACACCAAAAACACAACAAGCTTCCATCCCACAACTCACTGGAGCATTTTGTGTCAAACACACCTGCAAGCACTTTCATGTCCAGAGATGAACCGCTGAAGAGCAAGTAACATAAGATCACAGGGTGAGGCTGATAGAGAAAGTACCGTTCCTGATTTTGACTTAATAGGAATTGCAATACAAACCTACCTTATGCGCAAACAATTTAAACACAGACACGCATATGAATGAATAGTTTCTCGAACTTACGATGGGGACGAGGAGAACAGTGTGTTTGTTTTTCTGTGTCCAAAGATATCAAGTCGAGTATATGAGGTACTTTCACCCTCACACAGAGTCTGAATCATGGGGCTGAATCATCAAAACCACAACCAAAGCGTTGTTCTCGATGCAAAGCTGGAATTAATCAGCAAGTCCTCTGGAGAATCAAAATAAAGAGCTACAATGTAGCAACAGTTCATAGTTACCAATGAACCTCAGGATTCTGCCGAAGAATTTACTCAAGTGAGAGAAAAGGCATCATCAATTCAGTGAGCCTTTGAAGAAAATACAAACTCATCCAGGTACTCTGAACTGAGCTTACCATTTGAAACGATGTCAAACAGTGACATAAGCGATATTAATGTGAAACACTGGTCAAGGTAATTTGTCTGACCAGAAGCCTTTCATTCCTGACTGCCTTGGTAATGAGTTGAGTGATCTGACAGAAACACTGGACATAATCACATTAGGGTGGCGGGAGTCAATGATACACTCTTTTTAAGGAGAGGAACAGAGAACATACACAAGAGATAACTTGTGTGAAGAGGGAAGATTAATAACCATAACCACACATCTGGAAGCCAGGCGTATTACAGAAGAAACAGATACAGCTCCCTGAAAAATAAATAAATAAATAAAAACGCAGGACGAAATCTCAGTTCTGCTCCCCAGTTGAATAGGATTTAGGGTCAGTTCCATTTCAATCCATGTTAATTCAGTCAATAAAATACTCCTGGATTAGAAGATGCATGTTCTGTATTAGGCCTAACTGAGATGATATGGACCTGAGCCCTATCTGGGAGTACAGTACCTGATGCAGCGCAGCATTCTCACCTGAGGGAGTAGGTATAGCCGGTGTTCTCTGGAGCACACTGCGGAGGGGTGTATGTGTGCAGGCGCGAAAAATCCATGGTCATTCTTCGATCAGACTGCAAGAGTCAGGGCGCAAGGGAGACAGAGCTCTTTAGGCACGAGGGGATAGGGATTACTCTCTCTCATGCACACACACACACACACACACACACACACACACACACACACAATCAAATGTTCTCGCAAACGGCACACACGCAAGCCCATGCACTGTGTAGTTCAGTCTGTCTCTCGACATGTTAGGTAATATCATTTTGGTATCTTCTTCAATCAAACAACTACAAGGCCTACATACTACACTCCTAGTAAGTACATTTTCCAGTGTGTGCCTCAACCACATTATACACCCCCCCCCCCCCCCCCCCCCCCATCACTTGGCTCTACTCCAAGAAAACACAAGCAACAGCAACTACTCTGGACAAGCAGAGCCCGAGAACCAGGCGTAATGAGACCAGTCCATCAACAAAACACAATACTACAGCTCTGCTGCACGGACAAGACTTGGCCGACCTCCTCCAGCATTCTGGCTCCCGATGACGAGGGCAGCAGGGCTGTTGAATGAATAAAAACCCTCTTCTCCCTCTCTATAGCGGCCGGGAGCTGACGGGAACCGGCGGAGACAGGACTGGAGAGCATGAGAGTCCCTCTCGAGCAGACAGGCACCCAGTACGATACCTGACTGAGGAAGACAGTCAGTCTACCTCCAGAGAATGCAGTAGAACATGCAGAGGTGGGGCTAGGGTGAGGCACACCTGGCCTGAGGCTCTCTCAGCAGGGTTGGGTTCCACGTTTGGAGCCTTGCAGGAATGTAATCATATAATGTAGGCTAACAAAATGTAATAGGCTAGACCTTAAACAACTCCTTTCTTTTGCCAGACAGAAAATAATATCTGTTCAACACAATGCAATTTGATCAGAGAGTTCTGTAATATTGTAAATTGCTCAACAGGCCTAAGGCCTACTGTGTGTGTGTGTGTGTGTGTGTGTGTGTGTGTGTGTGTGAGAGAGAGAGAGAGAGACACAGTACCCATATGAGTATGACTCCAATAGGTCAGAGCCTCTGGCTTGACATGTAAATGCCACTAAGCAGGTGGAGAGAACCTGACGAGGACATAATAGGTTGTGGTAATAACCAAATTCAAACCAGAGGGAAATAAGCAAATGGAGATAAGACAGTGTACTACTGCTCTGACTATGGGTCCCAAACCACATCTAAACCTAAATAAACTCAAGCAGGAACAGGAAAGTTGCCACTCCAAAATATGTAGCTCGTCAGTTGGAATGACTCAGCTTCTTCGCTAATAACTTAGAACGTCCCTGCAAGTCTCTGCCCACGTCATAACGTCCTAAACAAATAGCCTACTCAGCCATGCTGAATGCTCAAGTAGGTCTACAAGAGGAAATACCTCCTCAATGGTTACAGTTCCCTCAGTCAGTGGGCCAAGCAAGGAGGGTAAAGATGAGGGAGGGAAGCATCCAAGAGAGCCAGATGGCTTTTCCTAAAATCCACCTCCAAATCTGAAGTCTGCTAATCTTAATCAGAGTTCAGAGATCTACTCAAAAACCCCTAAGCCAAAAAGAGGGATAAATAAGCAATAATGGCATGCCAAAGGGTGGCTTTGATTCTGCCTGGATTAGTTGGTTGCATTGGTGGTTGATTACATGCAATCCGTCAGGATGCCAGACTTTCCAATGCTGAATTTTACAACCACAACTGTTCAAAGAGTTATATAATTCCCTCATGCATGTGCTCAACATATCAACATTGAGAATAGTCCTAAATTATTTTGAAAAGGTTGAGTTTAAGTGACATACAGATTTCATATCAGCCACTACATCACAATGGAGGAGCCAGTGGTCTTCTCAAATGTTTCCTTACAATACTTAGCTCCAGAAAACCCTGTAAAGAGCACAGCCTATGAACTCAGGAGACAGGCTGAACTAAAGCAGGACAGGCAGACTCACTCTTGCTGGCACTATTTAACACACACACACACACACACACACACACACACACACACACACACACACACATCCCCAAATTCTCAACACATGCATTTCTAATTGGTTTGAATTATTGTTTTTTTGCAGAACTGTGTATGACGCGCAGGACAAGCAATCACATCTGAGCGACATTGGTGGTAAGTCACTGTCAAAGTCGTGTTTTGGAACTGTCACATTTTTCAACATCGATTTCAATGAATGCATTGGTTTCTTATTCTATGCATTGGCTTCTTATTCTACACCCAGATATGCCCGGCTGGATAACCTATATGCTCAGTTACAGTCTCATATTGCCTAATGCTAATTGTAGAACGCAACATTTAAACACCGCAGGCGTTCAAATATACTAACGCCGCACTACGTTTTTCAATATCGTTAGATCAAATTATTAGATCAAAATGAATTCAACCATTTAATAACCTAATAAGGTCGCAGTTGAAATAATGATCCAGGCCCGAGGTTCTACTCGCTGTCAAAACAGAGTTCTGAGGAAAGGCGCTTGACCAGTACAAATACATCTAAAATCATTATTCTCTCACATTTCTGATTACACAAACAAAACTAGGTGAAAATAAAGCAGCATAATCATGCGAATATCGCGTGTAGTTTCCACTTGCCCGTCTAATAAGAGTCCATCTATTTTAAATTCTTATGAGCGTAATCCAGTTGAACAAGATCCACACATAGCTTGTCTTGGAAGATGCGCAAACTTCTGACCGCATCTCGTATGCGCGTCTATTGAAGGTATGGAACGGCGGGGGGTGTTCGATTATCCAAACCCTGATCTCTGAATAATATTTCTCTCCGTGAGCAGAGACAAAAGTTTGCAAGTTTACAGTGTGTGTTATTCTCAGGCACTACAAGCAGAATTCCAAAATGGCTTCCCAGACGTAACAAAGCCAGAAGGATCGCTGCCGAGTTGTTCCTCCCACTCCCAGACCCGCTATTGTCAGTCATGGCGCACACTTTGAATCTATTGGAGGAAAACAAAATTGCAGCATCCCACTCATACTACTGTACTTCATAGCAATGATCTTGCCGCTTATCATACATAAATAGGGTTCAGACAGATGGACAGAGTGAATTCCTATAATAAAGAATTTAACCCAAGGAACAAGTGTTACACATTCTCTCTTTTTCGTCATCAAAACCTGGATCCACACTGAGCACTGTGATTTCCACCTAAACATTCATTTGGCATGAAACCCACAAGGAAAACCAATTGGATCAGGACCGAGAAATCATTCCACAAACCATGTACTTCTAAACTCAAGCATACAGCAGATGTGTGCAAATCAGTCCTACAGCAGAACAACAATTCAAAATCAAAATTGGCGTTTTCTTGTTGTTGTATTGATAGATGCAGTCATGTGTACTTGGTCTAGCTCTGACATCATTCCCCTCCAACAACTGGACTGAGGCGCCACCTGCTGCCCGTAAAATTGTATTAACTCTCTGGTAGCAGTCACCTAGGACCTTTGAACCAATCACCGAGCTTGGGAAGACTGTCAACACAGGCGGCAAGGCGGGCTTACCGCGAAATGTGAAGTTCAGAGCAAATTCAGTTAGCTCAGCTGACAAGCCGGAGACGGGAGAAGCATTCTCGAATAATAAATCAATTTTAATTCTAATGTAATAACATGCCCTGTCAACAACCTGGATGTACTTCACTGATGCTGCACGTATCGTCCCAGCTTCCATAATGTGAGCAGAAAACATGATAACCAATAATTGGAAAATCCTTGTCATGCGAAAGAAATCAAGAGCGACCTTGGAGGGCCAGTGGGCATTATCTTAACATCTATCCACTTTACCAGAAAGAATACATCATCGCCCCACAGCTTTGTTGCAAAGCTGACTTTGTAAGCAAAACCAATTACCTAACAGTTGCCATGCAAAAAGTTACTTAACTACCGGGTACACAAAGACATCGCAAGCCCACACGAGGGACCCTTGTCTTGTCAAACAAACGTTACTCACATGGTGTTCCTCCTCGGCGTTCGCTGTCAAATCTTCTCCAGGGTTTTGAGGGCGTCCCGTGGCTAACTTATCAATCAAACTAGCTTAGTCCAATTCAATTTCGTAAACACACTGAAATGAACCACCGTCAGTACATGGCAAGCTTGTATAACCTTCGCCTTCCGCACTCTAATATTTTCCGCCGCTGAAACTGACATCACATGGCGAGCGATGCAACCCGTTTTAGGCAAATGTCCAAATATGGTCGCTGTCAAAATTCGGAAATTACGCGCAGCCATAGATACATGGCGCCACCTACTGGCTAGTGCAGGATCTCTAGTGTTGCGCTGTAAGAGGTGTTTATGTGCGTAGTTTTATTATGTGTTCTTCACTCTTTTTTATTTTTTTTTAAAAATTCTGCGCTGTTTCACAATTATTTTTCGTTTGATTCACATGCATTTACATGCAAAGAAAACGTTTGTTCTTGCATAGGACATCAATAAGTGTTAAAGAGTTAAGCCTATACAGCTCCATCACATTCAGATGTAGGCCTAGAGGTAGCGGGATTGTAATGTGTAACATGGAACACATAATCATGCGAGGTTTGCTGAATATATCTTCATATTGATATCTTCATATCAATCTTCCGCCGTAGATTGAAGACCCATCTCTTCAGGCTACATCTTAACGGTCCCTCCTAATGACCCCTTCACCCCCACTACCCCCACTTCACTCTAGTTAATAAAATAAAAAAAATCCTTCTTCTAGCATTGTGACTGCCTATGGCCCCCGGTCTGAGCATTGATTACTTTATCTTATGATGACTGATGGATAGATGATTCACTTACTGTAAGTCCCTTTGGATAAAGGCGTCTGCTAAATGCCATAAATGTAAATGTAAATGCGTGTTAAATGCCAATAAAGGAACATGTGGAGGAAACATAACTGTGTTTCAATAGTGTGGTAAAACCTGCCAAACAGGACACCTGACACGAGGAATGCTGATGATGCTGAGCCTTTTGTACCTGAGGTCACGTGACGCACTGTCTGGAGCTGGTATGTCTTTGTGCATGCAACTGCATTATACCTACCTAAATTCTCAGAGTAAAGATCACTGTTGACAACACACAGAGTATACTGAGCTTTAGACTACACAACAGAGTATGAGGAACATTTTAATTTTGATGATGTGTTCCTTTGAGCTGCTTGCTGCTCAGCCCCAAGATGAAGACCGCTGTAAGTAAGCTAATTTAACACACCTTGACAAGATCTCTCTGATCACACACACCATGATTTGCTTGTAAATAATAATACATGTACTGTATAGGCCTCTATAGCACATGCCTTTAATGTGTCTTCTATATATTTAACAGACACTAATTGTGAGAGTTGCTTGATCACCTCAAAAGGTAGGTTTGAAGAATACCTGTTCACCTTGCATGTGGTCTGTGCTTGGGTGGTGTACATGAGGAGAGTAGGCAGTCATGTTTTATCCTCAGATATAGAGATATAGAGTAATAATACACAATCACTGACTGGTGTTATTGTAATTTCCCAAGAAATTGAGAAGATTGTGAAGGAATCCACAGCAGAGACCAGACAGGATGTTGTGGAGAAGCTGATGGGTGGAGATGTGTGTAGAACGGCCCCATTCTACAAGCATGATCATCTTCCTATAGACAAAATGAAATTGTCCTGCAAGCACCTATTAGGTATGTGAAGAGGTGTTAGTCATTTGCACAATATTGCACTCAAAGACATAAGTTATTAAACCACATGTGAAATCCCATCCAGATGTCCACTATGAAGAGTTCCGCACAGTTTTGCTGGGGAGAGAATCAGAACGCCTGGACATTGCCTTGTGCTATGAGCATTCTACAGCATGTGTTGGGGTGAAACGCCATTCTTTCCAGGTATGCCTTAATGCAAATGCCAATTTGGGAATGTTTACTGTACATCCATCTCCAAAAGACTCAGAAAGACTGTTCATAATCTTTGTTCTCTTCTTTTGAATAGAAAGATGCCAAAAAACCTTTCAAGGACGGTGTCATTGAGACTCTACTCAAGGAAAACGAGGCAATTCTGCGCACTGCACGACCTGTACGCAGTGCATCATCTATGACTTCCAAGGATGAGCTGTAACATGTGCATGTATCTATGGGTGTCCTATTCAAGGTGTCATATCTGACCTTGACACTTACCTTCACTATGTTAGGCTTTCTGTCTTGTTGCTATAATGCAGGTAAAAGAATAAAAAAATATGAGGCAATACATGTTCTGATATGTTGTATTCTAGATCATGTTTCAATATCAATGTTTGTTTCAACTTCAAATCCTCTTTGAAGATGAGTAGAATAAAAAGTTTTCTCTGAATAAAAACATCTCATACTTCATAGTATTGTCATTTTAGCAACTGGACATGCATAATGGCCTAATCGGTAGGACAGGTGAAAATGTGTTCATGGATTCAAGTTTCTAACCACACACACACATACACACACACACACACACACACACACACACACACACACACACACACACACACACACACACACACACACACACCATTTGAATATCTGATTATTTTTACCACTGAGTTTAAATTAAACATATACATTTGAATGCTGAACTACATAGCGGTGCATTCATTATGGTGTGTGTAAGGGTGCCATGAATGCTATGGCGGAGAGTGGCCACATTCCATGTTAGAATACATTTAACACCGCATATATCCAATATCACCATTGGTCTGAAAAGGACCTCCAGATGTCAGCAAACATCTCTTTGCTTATCAGAGGGCTTCGAATAGCTATATCCATGCTTCTTCAAAACGTTTACCTTTCACATACTTCAAAATAAATTGCCTAGGATGTAGGAGAAGGGGCTAGAAATTAAAATGTAACTAGGTCTACATGGGGTTGCTAGGAGGCGCTGTAACGGCCGGAAGAGGGGGATGATGAGGACCATTTGAGACGAGCGATCCTGAGATTGAAAAGATAAATTCACTACATTATTGTAGTAACATCAACCAGAAAATACGTAGCCAGAATACATTCACTAGTTTATCAACGGACCAAGAGCAATACGCTATTTCGTCGACTTGTTGATGTCACGCTAAATCCAGGTAAGATTATACGAGGGATGGGCATGCCCATGGACCCTGGCTTTCTGTCACTCTAGCGCACAGCTGTACTAAAGCATGGCCTGAATCGCTGGCGAGGCGAATAACAAAATGTAGCAAGAAGAGATCTGCTGTATTCGATCAGTATTCATGCGCTTGTCGGAAATAGTGTTGACAAGTGGACCGAGGTAATCCATGTCTTATAAATGGTGTAAGCATTGTTAATTATCATGACAGTTTTTTGACCTTCTCATAGCGTTTTTTTTTGTTATATGGACGCATGTCTTTAATCACATTATATTCATGCGTGTAATAACATTATTACATATACACACATTATTGCTTCAACATCAACCCCTGCCTCCACTGATCATCAACATCAACCCTGATTTGCAGGGATTTGCTGATATTTCTGGGTTGAGATGAGAGACAGTGATTTGTGTAAAAAATGACAAGATGTAAGTATGTGTGTGTGTGTGTGTGTGCGTGTGTGCGTGCGTGCGAGCGTGTGTATTTTTTAATCTTGCTGACAACCATTCCCTGAAAAGCAACTATCGATTAGACATATGAGTCTTCATCCACTTCCCAAATGGACCTAATGGGAGTCATTGTCTTGCCTCTCTCGAGAATAGAATGGATTGGAATGTGATATTGTATCTAAGGACAGAACTTCTTTTTTTTAAATATGTTTTTAGGGCATTTCTGCTTTATTGGGACAGAGACAGTGGAGATTGACAGGAAGGATGACATGCAAGACATGTCGAGGGTCAGAATCGAACCAGGAACCTTGCGATTATGTGGCATGCACATTAGTGTGCTACGCCACTAAGAGCCCCAGGACAGAACCTCTTTTGTTTGTTTCTCTTGCTCTTCCAGTTGCTCATAGCTCCATGACCGGGAAGGTAGATAGTAAAAGATAGCAAAGCCCACGCCTTCATAGTTCACACAGTCTACAGCACTGATTTGCGAGGTCACCTGCCTTGCCTTGTATAATGCCCTCTCTCGCTGGATCCTAACTGTCACCCTAACTGTTCCACAGCTCTGTGACTGTTCTACTGTGTCCCTGTGCTGAGCAGTGTGCGGAGGCCCAGAGATGGAGAGCTACGAGGAGTTCTGCTTGCGGAGCCAGGCCAGACTGCAGTCTGAAGGGGAGGGGAGTGGGACAGGTAGGGGACCACCTGCCCCACTGCAAGCTCTCTCCCTCTTTCGCTTTCATGGAAGGACTGTGCTGTCTCCCCTGGTGAGTAGCTTAAGAAAACGGGCGAGACGGCTATGAGGTACGGAGGGCTGAGTTAGCCTACTGGAAGCATTTAGGATTTTACACATATAGTCTTTCATGTCAATGGGAGACTCTGGAATGACCTGCCTGAGGATATTAGGCTAGCAAGATCAGTATATATATATTTTTTGAAATCTCTTCTTAAAAATCATTTTTATAGACTAGCCTTGAATTGATGCTGCCCTGTTTTTCCGACTATTTTTGTTTTTGATGCTGCTCTTATTCTTTTTAATGTGTTGTGTTTTACTCTTTCTACTTATATTTTTATTTGCATATCTCTTATATCTATTTGTAAAGCACTTTGTAACACTGTGTATTATTATTATTATTATTTGCACAACAGTTCGAATTTTGCATCTCTAGTAAGGTTCAGTCCATTGAGAGTAGTTTGTTGCAATGAAGGTGACTATGCTTTCTCCCATGACAACATGGTTGTTTCCCAGGAGAGTTTGTGTATGTGTGGGTATTCTCCTGTGTCTGGTGATTTGTAACACTTATGTTGCATGGTAACCAAATGCAGTGAGCCATTGCTGGTTTGTTTACAATGTACTGCAGCTGTGGGCTTCTTCAACACACACACAGTACACACACACACACACACACACACATACACACACACACACACACACACACACACACACACACACACACACACACACACACACACACACACACACACACACACACACACACTGTCATTAGCAAGTCATTAGAGGCAGTGTAGGAGTAAAGGTAGAATTGATGAAAAATACATCGATACATGCAGTTCCATGTACACAATTTCATGACAGTATTTTGGAAAAACAATCCTCTCAGGGAAGGAATGAGGGAGGGTAATTCAGTTCCCTAAAACATGTCACTGATATGAGCTGTGTTGGGGCAGAGAGGGGTTAATGAGGGAGAACAACCAGGGTGATTCATGTCAGTCAGGCGGATTCATCGGGTGCTGACTGCTGCTCAATTGAGTTTGCTGGAGGAGTTGGGTGAATGAGATGCCAGAGTCTGAGAGAGAGAGAGGGGTTTCAAGAGAGCTGATAAGAAGGACTGCCCCACATCCCAGAACTGGATCTCTGTGTTCTAAAGAATAAGTCATGTACTGTAAAACACTGCCATCTGGATTCCCAAAGGCCCAGGGCTGAGGCGTGCGTGCGTGCATGCGTGCGTGTGTGAGCGTGTGTGTGTGTGTGTGTGTGTGTGTGTGTTGGGATGGGTGCTAAATGTTTGTGTGTTATGTTCCGTGTGTGTGCTTTCTCATCCATCCTCAGCTGAGTGAGGAGCAGCGCAGGGAGATGGTAGACTACAGACAGAGGGCTGCTCAGCTGGAGGTGGAGAGGCAGACACTGTGCAGGAACAGTCTCCTGGCCGGGGTACAGGATATCCTGGACAACACTCAGTCTCATACTGTCTTACAGGTGACTCTCATACTGTCTTACAGGTCTCATGAAAGTACTATTCGAGACACTCTCCACTCAACCTGCTCTATCCAAGACCCTAAAATCTACCCGGGTGGCAATATAGTCACTCAAGTCACTCTGTCACACAAAATGTAGTACACTGGGTTTACTTCCATTGTGACCTGGAATTCCAGTCGGTTGACTCATGAGGTGCTATTTTTAACTGGCTACACCTACAGCAAACTGTGTATGCAGACTGAGACTGGCTTTCTAGTTTATGGTCTCAAGATAAAAAGATTTCATGACCATTTCCTCTATCTGTATTCCATGATTTGCTTATACCCCAAAGACCTTGAGGAAGAACGAAATTTAAATTCCAACAGTTGTTTATTTCTTTATCTTAGCTCATTTTGCTCATCTTCCTCTACATTTTATGGAGGGATCATATCTTTGTATTAACATAGATAGTGACTTGAATATTTTATTAAGATTATGAGGATTTACATTTGTCATTTCACCTTCTCTGTGTCTCCTATCGTATCTCACAACAGGTGCACAGAGTGCCAGAGATGGAGATTGAAACACAGCCACCAACTCCTCCATATTGCCGCTCTCCCAAACCTGAGACACTGAATGGCTACACCCTGGTCACTGACTCCCCTGGGCTCCCCAGAGGTGATGGGATTGGGGTACGCCTGAGGGATCGACCCACCACACCACACACTGAGCCCCTCACACTCCTGAATGGTTACGGGGGAGAAGGGGGAGCGTGGGAGGAGGACAGGAGGGAAGAGATCGGAGACAGGCAGGATGCGAGTCTGGAGAGCCTGTTGAGGAGGTCACGAGAGTTCATTGAGAGAGAGCACGGCCAGAGGGGGTCAAAGGGCGTCGGCAGGGCTACACCCACACCCTCACCCGTGGAGAGCCTCTCTGACAAGGAGAATGAGAGCCGTAGTCCACTTGGAGAGACGAGCACTGAGCAGGGATACCGCCTGCGCCACAGTCCCCTAAGCTCACCTCAGATCCAGTATCGAAATCAGGCCCAGGCCCAGGCCCAGACCCAGTATCAATATCAGGCCCAGGCCCAATTCCAGGCTGTGTGTGACCTCTATGACCCACGGTCCGGCTGCCTCTCGCCCGGTCTACCTGACCCCTACACCCGCCTGCCGAGCCCAGAACCCAGCCAGAGCCCTCGCCCCCACCGCCGCCGACCACGCCCTGTATCTGCCGGCAACATCCTTATCTCCTTTCCCATTGGCCCAGCTGACCTCATCCCCAGAGGACTGGGGAGGTCTGGGGAGAGCGTTGCTATGGCAGCCTGGGGGGAGACAGCCTCAGAGGGGGTGAGGTCACCGGACCACGGGTCAGTGGCGGGTAGCGGTGGTGGGAGCGATAGCCGCCGCGCCAACCACTTTGGCACCAGTCCGGTCCGAGAGATCAGCAACCCCATCAGTATGACAGGGCACGGCCCACTGGGGCATGAGGTCATCACCTCAGGGTTCCGTAGGCGCTGCCACACCATGGACAGCCAGCTGCACCCGCCCCACTCCTCCACAGCCCCGGGCGCCGCCATAGACCGCAGCCAGGAGAGGCTGCCGCGCTTCATGGGGGGAGTGCCACGCCTGGCCCCCTGCCGTCGAACCCCCGCTGGCCCCCTGAACCAGTCCTATGAGGTGGAGAACCCCTCTCCCTCATTGCTCCGGCCCCACGTGGCCCCAGATCTCTCCCCCTGTCATGTCAAACTGAGGCGGGAGATGGAGGGGCCTCATGGGCTCCACGAGGGTCACCTCGTACCCACCGTCTTTAGTAACCCCCGGGAGGAGCAGGACAATAACACAGGTGAGATGGTAATGGAGAAACAGAGTGTGTGAGTGTGTGTGTGTGTGTGTGTGTGTGTGTGTGTGTGTGTGTGTGTGTGTGTGTGTGTGTGTTTTGAAGATCTATACGTTTCTGATCGACTTGGCTTAGTGAATGTATAATTTCTACTATTTGTGCATGAGTTTACCAATTGTTGTGTCTGTGTCTTAATGTGTGTGTGTGTTAATGTGTGTTAATGTGTGTGTGTGTGTGTGTGTGTGTGTGTGTGTGTGTGTGTGTGTGTGTGTGTGTGCTGTGTGTGTGTGTGTGTGTGTGTGTGTGTGTGTGTGTGTGTGTTTAAGAAGAGGCCCAGAGGCATGTGCAGGCTCTAGAGGACATGCAGAGGCGTATGGAGGACGAGCACGACCTCCAGATGTCTCTGCTCATGGCTGAGCAGGAGAGAGAGCAGCAGCGCCTCCGCCAGGTCAGAACTTGAAACTACACAATATTAAATCCTCACCCTGTGCTGAACGTCTGACAAAATTAGTAAATGCTTTCTGCCAAGATATTGGGCTGTCACAACTGTCCTGCATACGTGTGTGGACTGTAAAGTACTTGTTTTTGTTTTGTTGCTCTGGAGAGTGAATGTTATCTTAACAATAACATATTGTTTGTCCAGTGCTCAAGGCTACATATTGTATTCTTTATAGCAAGGTCAAGACAAAACTAACATATGTCTGTGTGTCTGTTTCTGTGTCTGTCTTTGTGCGTGCGTGCATGCATGTGTGCGTGCATGTGTGCATGCGTACGAGTGTGCGTCTGTGTGTGTGTGTGTATGTGTGTGTGTGTGTGTGTGTGTGTGTGTGTGTGTGTGTGTGTGTGTGTGTGTATGTCTCTGTGCTGTTAGGAGCTGGAGGAGAAGGAGAGGAGGCTGAGGGAGCAGGGCTGTGGCCGGCCCCTGAGTGGGGATATCGGGGGGCGTGACCGGAGAGCTGTGAGTGACAGCTACCCTGCCCTTAGCCCCTCCTGCCCTGGCCTGAGCCCCGCCCATAGCCCTGCTGACAGGTCGCATGGACACAGCATACATAGCATAGGTATCTCACCATTGTTACTGACACCTAGATAGCCTTAATGCTAATAGAGCAACAGTCTATGAGTACATCTGAGTATTCTGCTCTTGGTTATATTGATTCTTGTTCATCTGTTATTGTACAATTGGTGTGTAACAGCCCCAGTAACAGTCTCCCCCTGCCTCTCCCCAGGTTTTCCCTCTCCTCTGAGCTCTAATGTATCCTCACCATCCATCCAGCCCCCTGTCTACCTGTGGGGGCCCACCTGGGGGGGCAGCAAACCCCGTGGAAGGCTTAGTCAGGTGGGTATGTGTGTGTGTGTGTGTGTGTGTGTGTGTGTGTGTGTGTGTGTGTGTGTGTGTGTGTGTATTATCAGTGAATCCCCTTGTGCTTCCTTTACAGAATCTTGCTTCATGTGTTTGTTTGAACACCCACCCACTCTGTCAGTATTTCAAGGGTGTGTGCTTATCTAATGTTGCTCTACCTACTGCTCACCAGGTCATGACTCCTGAACAGCAGAGGGCGCTGTGTCGTCTGGGTGCTATCACACGCGGTTTTCTCACCCGCAGACTGCTCAAAACAGAGAAGGTCAAACACCTGCGCCAGACTGTACAGGTGAGAACACACACACACACACACACACACACACACACACACACAGATGGACGTGATGGTGAGAAAAATCACAAATGCTTTCCATATTGAATAATTTCCACTCAAATGTGTGTATTCATGTTGTGTGTGTACTATAACTCCAGGACACACAGGAGTTCATCCGCTCATTCCAGACTGAAGCCCCACAGAAGACAGGATCCATCTCAGCACAGGACTCCTCCCTACAGGAGAGAGTCAGAGCGCAGGTAACACACACACACACACACACACACACACACACACACACACACACACACACACACACACACACACAGATGAACGTGATGGTGAGAAAAAGCACTGTTACCTGCGTATGTGTGCGTACTGTATCTCTTCTCCCACAGCTGCGTGCGGCTCTATATGACGTTCATGACATCTTCTTTGAGATGCCTCTGGAGGAACGTTTGGCTCTACTGCAGCAGGACCGTGAGCTTCGTGCTGAGAGGAAGCTACGGGAGATGGTAACCTGACAGGGCCTTTTACCTGTCACTCACTCACTTAAACTAACCATGGAACAATGGGAGGGGTTTTCCTCTCTGTCAGTCAGGACTTTTACCTTCAACGCTTAAACGTATACACCAACACTGACAGAACTTCATGAATTAAAGCTTCATGAATTAAAGCTTTGCTTGTTCAGACACAGAGACTCAAGCCCAGCTTGACCATAGGAACAATTCTGACTTGTGTAACTGTTATCAGTATCTGCTAACTGTACTGTACGTGTTCTCCATAGGAGAAAGCCAGGAGCCCTAAGGACAGAGTGGCGTTGTCCGCTGCCACGCAGAGATCACTGGACAGGAAGAAGAGGTGTGTGTGGGGGGGGGGGGGGGGGGGGGGGGAGTGGCAGTACTCAGGAAGAGGAGTGTTATTTGTTTCCAAACTTGGATCTTTGATTTTGAGAGTGCATTTGATGACATGTCATACAGTTATTCATATCCCATGTATGTTGTTCTCTTCCAGGATGGGTGAGTCCCCTAGTCAAGCCAGGAAAGTACAGCAGAAGCCAAAGAGCCCCCCTGCCAACAGGTACAGAACAGTGATGAGTCCCAAATGCCGCCCTCCCCACCCGACCTCATAGGCAGCCCTCTTTACATTCAAAGCAAGCCATCCATAAGGAAACATGTGAGGCTACTCTTAAATAAATGTTTAGGATTGCATTAGATATCGTTTTTCTTCCTGCTTGATGTCTGTGCTGGTCCGTCATTAATCTCCTCTTTTCTGTCTTCTCCTCTCTGCCATATTGCTCTCACTCTCTCTCGCTCTCTTTCGCTCTCTCTCTCTCTCTCTTTCTTATACCTTTGTCCTAGGATCCTGAAGCCAAGCCAGGGTCAGAATGCCCCTGTCCCAGGCCAGTTAAACCGCCAAGGGTGAGTACAGCCTCCAACTCCTCGAGTTCTCGCTCTCTTTAGTTTGCTTCCCTTCTACTTACTGTCGTGTTGGATTTGACTTTTAATGAAACTGAATTGATTGTCTCATTGTATAATCTATACTAATCACCCCATTGGTTTGTCTGTTTGTCTATGTCTTTAGGAGCTGGTACAGGAAGACCCCAGAGGAACGAGTGAGGCGCTCAGACAGCCTAAAGAAGCAGCACTCTTTGGGCTAGCAGGACACCCCCTCACTCCCTGACTCCTGACCTCTGGCCCTTCTATTTTTTACCATGACAACACCAACCGATGCTGCTACCCCCCAACACCATGACAACCTACAGGCCAGTCCCCTTCTAACCTCCCTTGGAAACCCCTCTGATTGTATATGCAGTCTAGTGCCTCTTGCACACGGCACTACCTAATAGATTGTTATCATAATGCCATTGGTTTTTCTACCATTATCAACTTACCGTATGTTTGTGTACTGATATAGTCTTTTGCTCAGATAATTACTGTGTAGCCTATCTCTCCTAGCTATTTATGTTGCTTAACTTAAGAAGGCTTTGTAGCTGAGGCCTTGGTGGAATGTGTAATAGGGAGATATTCTTCAAGGTTGAATGTGAAATCTCATAAACAAACTTGATAATGTGTCTTAGATTAATGTATGTAAGTAGGTTCCTTTAAGTTTCATTAGTCAGTATTGTGTGGACAGTCGTACATGTGGTGACATCACCCTCAGTTTGCCCTGGCTCCCTAGTTACAGTGACTGTATCACACACCTGTGAGACAGAGGAGATCTTATAATCCATATGGGAAGTGAAGTAAATAGGCCTACTTTTCCACTGTGCCTGAGAAATGGACATCTACAACTCTCTCTCTCTCTCTCTCACTCACTCACGCACTCACGCACGCACACACACACACACACACACACACACACACACACACACACACACACGTTTCTCTTATACACCACTCTTCCCGCTTTATGTAGTCTTCTAGTGTCTGCCTTTGCTGTATTTGCCTTTATAAATGCCATGTTTTAGCTTTAGCTGATACACAGGCCATGAATGCGGTGGAATAGCCAGTCCATGCATCCTAACAGAAATGTTGTGGCCTTTCAGGGGGTCTGGGAGGGAGGCATGGATGAGTGTATGATTCAGAATAATCATGATGCACTAGAGGAAAACATTGAGTATTACAACCATTCAGCCTTCTTCCGAAGTTTCGTAATTTTATATTTTGATTATATTGACGCCATGGCTACATTTACTCTGAAATTTGTGTTTTTTAAAATACAAACATGCATTTTGTTTTATACATTTTTGCTGTTTGTATGCATGGTTCATTTATTGTAATATTACCAATGATATTTACTATTAAATTGACGATGTGTCAATAATGAATAAACCAGTTCTTTGGTTGGGCTCTTTATTGAGGAAAGATTCACACAACAGGCAAAACGTATGATGTAGTTAGGTCATGTTCAAACGTATGATGTAGTTAGGTCATGTTCAAACGTATGATGTAGTTAGGTCATGTTCAAACGTATGATGTAGTGAGGTCATGTTCAAACGTATGATGTAGTTAGGTCATGTTCAAACGTATGATGTTAGGTCATGTTCAAACGTATGATGTTCGGTCATGTTCAAATCAATATCAAATTGCATTCGACATAAATGGTGAAGTATTGTTCTAAGTCGCTTTGGATAAAAGCATCTGCTAAATGTAAAAAATTTAAAAATGTCAAAAGTATTGGAAAGTCAGAAAGCACAGAATATATTAGATAAGAGCTACATGGTAGAATGTAAATGACGCTGCAATAACCTAATAAGAATGGCTTGATTGTTATTTTGGGATTCATTATAACAAGCACCACTGGTTACCGTTTAGTACCTATATTACTGAAGCAAGTAACATTACCCATTTTACCACGTCTTAGTGTAAATAGTTCAAATGCTACCAAAATGATTGTATTAAAAAAAAAGTATAAAGCAAAAAGCCTAAACATTGAATTAACTGCAATCTACACACATCTAAATGTATGTTATCACTCAGCTGTCAGATATCTGAGTGTATAAGAAATATAAGAAAAAATAACGTACAACTAAACAGAATTGACTCAAAGTAAATATATTCTAGTTAATAAAACAATACAAAAAAACATAACAAATGAAAATATATTGTCTTTATCATAACATATGATAACATAACAGCAAGACGGCTGTTAAACACGTTTTATTTTTTCTGTGTAATTGATTACGATTATGTGAAATAAAAAATAAGAAATACAAACATTCAGGACCTTAACCAGATTTTGACAAAATAGTCAATTTCATCTTCTTTCCTCATATAAATGTGGCATAACTGAATCATTGAAAACATTTTAATAGAATAGTATGTGGCACTTAATGCATAACAAGTTTGGAATATGACAACAAGTTTGGTCATGGTAGCACCAGGAAACTAAAAAAGAAGATGGGGGCGACATCATGGAGAATGGCTAGCAACCCCTCCACCTCTGTTGGTTTATCACTCCACAGTGCACCTGTGAGTGAGAAACCAAAGGACCTCCGCTGCTCCATGAACTCACAGTGGAGAGATTCAGGAACTCATTCCAACCAGCAGCCTTTCATACCTTGAAAGAAAGGGCTGCCTATGCCTATCTCTAAATGTAATTATTTAGAATATATGCTTTTCTTTTACAATAGCAAAACATTTGATTTCTACTTCAGTATTTCAGAGAAAGTGAGGCATAAGTCCCTTGCCTTTACCTGATAGCGATAGGTCATCGGTCTTGAATGACTGCTCGATTAATACTTTTAGTCCATGCCGCGGTTATACCATGTTGCTGCCTGCTTTGATCCAACACAGGATCCCATAGGCTCCAGAGACATATTCTGCTCTTTTGATGACTGATTCCTGAGAAATTCCTGAAGTTTGGGTATTTCTGCAACATGCAAGAGAGAGCAATGAAACACAATATGCTCATCCATTTCAGTATTGTATTGATTTTCTTCCAGTTGTTTGTTAAATCTGGGTGGCAGGTATTGCACGTCCAGTACAGTAGACAGCTGAGAGCAGTACCTGTCTGTTCTCGTTCCAAACGCTTTTTCTTTTGAAATTCCTTGGAATTCACAGTAAACACTTCAAAAAAGTCCTCTCCAACAGTGAAGTGTTTCTGAAAGCCAATATGAGAAAAGAAGAGCATGAAACTTATGTCCACAAATTGACATTATATAAGAGTTCTGAATTAAATGAAATTTTATAAAGGATAACATCTCCTGAACCTGAGGTAAAAATCTGGAAATACTTTCTTTTAAGTACGCTCTTAAAAGTGGTACATGTGTTTCAAGTCAAGTAGAAGATTAGCTGGATGCCAGTCTCCCTCATACTCATACATACTCTTAGTTGGCACAGTCTTGGATTTGTTTTGCTGTTCAAATCCATTTCAATATTGATCCGCAAAGAATATGACTTATTAATGCCTAATGAGTTAAGTACAACTGTATAATGTTATAGCCCAAAATATATGGTTATTTTACCTCATTGTTTATCAACAATGTCTTTGTGCATTGTTTTGAAATATGTTTAAAACTATAATGTCAATCCAGATCTTTGTCTGGGAATCTAAAAGGGTTCACATTTCCCCAGCCTTGTCTCAATTTTACTGAAAAACGATTGCACCTTTAAGTCTTTTTTTAACAGACATTGCATGTGGTTTATTCTTATATTGTTGTATAATTATTGTGTTGTGTAATTATTTCTTTAGGAATTATATTGTTGATCTAATAGTCAAATCCACCTAACCATTTTTACACCCATGATAATGTGATAGTATGTGGGTATTTGCACATAATCTTGAATAAGACTTGCACCTAGAGGTATTTTTAACTAATGAAGAGGAGAGGACCAAGCACCGAACCTTGAGGCACTCCTTGGGTGACAGTGGCTGTGTTGGACTTGCAGTTGTTGATGAAGATATAGTGACTTCTGTCAGAGAGGTAGGAGGTGAACCAGTTCAGAGCAATACCGGTAATGCTGAGGCAGGACTCAAGGTGAGTGGAGAGGATTGAGTGGTCGATGGTGTCAAAAGCGGCACTGAGGTCAAGGAGGATGAGGTATGAATTGCACCTTTACATTAGATATAATTTACCTTAAATTATTTTTGTTGGTTGAATTTGTTTGTCACTTGTTTCTTTGCCTTATAATTTCTTTCCATTATTTTTGCCTTTCATCTTCTTCCTCGTTGAAAAAGATTATGCAAGTGTCAGCATTTCCTGTATTGTGACAAACTTTTACTGTATTGTGACAAACTTTAACAACATTTATAACGAATACTTGTTATTCTTGTTTGGTGTGATTTTAATAAGGCCCTTTGTGTATTGTCAGAATGTGTCAGCACCTGTCAAAATCCACTGAGATGTTGTCTGTCTTGGTGCAGGTGAAGCTGATTCTTTGACATTCGCCACCAGGTTCCCATATGGCTGACACTGCTGCTCAGAATCTCCCATGATTCCTTCTCTGTAGATGCTCGTTCAATGTCACTCACAATCCACTCAGAAGAGCATTTTCCAACAATCTGAAAAAGCATAGCCACAGTACAAAGCATGTATGAAATATCCATGTCACAACACAGAATCTAATATGCACTGAACAGTTATTCTCCTGTAGACTTAAAGGTTCAGTATGTAGACATGAGCTTTAAAATAGTGCTAAATAGCCACGATTAAATCAGTAGATCAGAAGACATGATAAAGTATGATAGAAGAACATTCAGTGGAGAGCACTGTTTTGGTTGTTGAGGTCAAGTGTTGGCCTTTACGTGCCATTTTTTCATTCTGTTTGTTTACATGGATATGCATTTGCTGCTGTTAGAAAATGTAGCATATTCATGTTTTTATATTTTCACTGTGGCCACAGAATGCCAAACATGCTAAACTACATGCTTCATCTTTAAGATGGGCCCCGTTTTTGGCAAAACTACAATTAATACACATGACATGGGTGTCAATAGATGTGCTGTGTCTTGAGGAAAATTGCTCGATTCACTAAAGTCAAGACAGTAACAGGGTAATGTGGACAGTTTGCAATAGGGGGCATGAAAGTGATTTCGTAGACAATATCGGACTTTTTTTTATCAATCCTTGATATAAACTTACGTGTCACAAGAAAATATTTTCTTGTGACACGTTTTTAACAAAAACTCTGGAATTGCTTTGAAGTGCTTGTTATCCATCAATTTCTCTAAGTCTAGCTTAGGAAGAGGAGACAAAAAAAATTTCCCAAGTTTATGCAACGAAATTTCCCAAGTTTATGCAATGTTTAATGCAAAACAAAATGCACATTTGGGCGCTCTTATTTTGAAGATATATGTTTTTACATAAATTTACATTGAGCGAAAGTAGATGGGCGGAGTTCCACTATTGGAGCTCAGAGAACACAGATCAACTCTGGACTCATTTTAACATAGCTCATAGCGAGAGTAGTTTATACAGAACGGCAGGACAAAGCAAAATAAAAAGTACACACCAGAAATTAAAAGATTGAGGTTGATGGGCATTATCATTCTATATGCAGTCGATTACATCGTAAGTAAATTTGTTTCTTGTTTTTGCATATTCTGTATGTTCAATGTTTATATTGTTTGTGGGGTGATATTTTATCTCATGAAATGGTACAAGGCACAGTGTACAAGGATAAAACAAATAAAACACTCTGTATAACACCCCGGCTCGCTAGGGGAAAGGGAAGCAACATAAAACCAGATGGATTTGGTAAATTATAGTTATTTTATTAACAAGGAACTTGTTACATTTGTTTTATTGTTTTGTAGTGCAAAACTACAACTACAAGAAACAACATAGCTTTTTTAAACTACTACACTTTACTCTAGGGGGGAGGGAATGCTAGATGGCCAAAGCTAGATGGCACGCATATGAGCTGTGTTCTGTGAACTACGATAGTGAAACTCCGTACACTTAGCTCGGGTGTATGTAAATAAGGATTTCTTCAAAATCGAAACTCACTTGATATGTTGTAAATAAGGATTTCTTCAAAATCGAAACTCACTTGATATGTTGTTACAACCCGGCTCGCTAGGGGAAAGGTAAGCAACATAAAACCAGATGGATTTGGTAAATTATAGTTATTTTATTAACAAGGAACTTGTTACATTTGTTTTATTGTTTTGTAGTGCAAAACTACAACTACAAGAAACAACATAGCTTTTTTAAACTACTACACTTTACTCTAGGGGGGAGGGAATGCTAGATGGCCAAAGCTAGATGGCACGCATATGAGCGGTGTTCTGTGAACTACGATAGTGAAACTCCGTACACTTAGCGCGGGTGTATGTAAATAAGGATTTCTTCAAAATCGAAACTCACTTGATATGTTGTAAATAAGGATTTCTTCAAAATCGAAACTCACTTGATATGTTGTTACAACCCGGCTCGCTAGGGGAAAGGGAAGCAACATAAAACCAGATGGATTTGGTAAATTATAGTTATTTTATTAACAAGGAACTTAGATCGTTTTATAAAACAAATAAAACATTTGTTTTTATTGTTTTGTAGTGCAAAACTACAACTACAAGAAACAACATAGCTTTTTTAAACTACTACTCTTTACTCTAGCCAGAGTCAACTCTACAGGATTTTGTATATCTAACATTTGTATCACTGTAGAGTCGAAGGGACGTTGTCCGTGGCTGTGAAAACAGTGCATGTTTATGCATAGGAAAATGTAATAAACCTACATTTCATGGGGAAGGAAGTTGGCCACCTGGGAGGACCTTTGCATTTTCAGTTTTTGCATTTTTGAATAATGTGTAGTTATCTGTTGAATGTCATGTATTTTTGTTTTTATGTCATACAAGTATGTAACATCAAACATCCATAAATCCTCGTGCATGACCTCTCCATTCTTAAATACATATTTTTTCTCCCTTTATAGTGAAGTTCTCATGGAGACAGATTTTGTCAGAGACAAGTTAACTGAGTGGAACCTCAGTGACTTGATAAAGAAATTTAAAGGTGAACATGTTTATGCTCTTTCATTGCATGCGGAAAAAGTTCTTACCCATAGGGGTAACATTTTACATTAAGGTGTTATAAAGGGTTTTACAATTATTTATAACTAGTTCAGAAATGATTATTTATAACTAGTTGATTATTTGTTTATAAATCCTTTAAAAACCATTAACAAACATTCCTAACTCATTTGTTTATTGTTCGATAGCTGCTTGTTCTCAACATCGACAAGAAGCTTTCGAAACTGAAACCATTGAAAATAAGACTGCATTACGACTCATACAGGTTAATTTGAGAAGCATTTATAACTGTATTTACGAAACATTAATAACTGTGTGCTAGGGCTGTGACGATCATAGAATTTTGGGTATCGTCGATTGTAATGCAAATAACCGTTATAACCTTCATAACCGTTCAGTTCCAACTTCTGAAATTTGCCAAAACGCTGATTTTTTTGAAAATGCTGACTTTTGAAAGCTAATGCTACTCCTGAGTGCACACATCAAACTAAAAGTTAACGAGAGTTAACGAAAGTAAACTTGATAGTTATGACAGTCTTTTTTTCTTCACAACCGTCCTTATGTAACTGACAGTAACCGTGTAACCATCACAGCCCTACTGTGCACCCAAGTGTAAACTTAGTATTTTGTATTCTAATCTAAGCACCAAGCGGCTATCGAAACAATTTAAACTATTGAGTTATAACTGTTTTTTAATGGTTTACAAAGCATACAAATAATGAATTGTTTATAAAAAATACATCATTTATAAACCCTTGGTGAAAAAAATGAATGTACATTGTTACCCATAGGCTATATCTCTCTTTATCCAATAATTATAATTAAACAGTATACAGTATTATTTACAGTGCCTTCGGAAAGTTTTCAGACACCTTCACTTTTTCCACATTTTGTTCTGTTATAGACTCAATTTAAAATGGATTAAATTAAAAGAATTTACCATCAATCCACACACAAAACCCCAGAATGACAAAGTGAAAACAGGTTTTTAGAAATTTCAGTAAATGTATTAAAATTGAAATACAGAAATACCTCATGTACATAAGTATTCAGACCCTTTGCAAAAATGTCATCAACTAATCACTCAGTAAGTTGAATTGAATCCATCTTAATGCAAGGATAATAGTTCATGTAATTTTGGAATTAATATCTTTGTTTTTATAGGGTCTCTGATTTGCTTAGGAATCAATTTTCCACTGTGTAGATGAGGATGTCACTACCAACTCAGCAAATGTCATAATTTTCTCTTGATCCTGACAAACTCCCCAGTCCCTGCCAGTGACAAACATACCCAGAACTTGATGCAGCTACCTCTATTCTTCACACGAGAGATGGTGCAAAAACTGCATTGCATGTGCTGGATTTGCACCAAACCTAATGCTTTGTAGTAAAACCAAATAAACACATTTCCAGCCACTTTCTTTGCTGTATCACTTGAATTCATTGTTGCAAACACAATTATAGATATGGCATAGATTATCTTCCATTATTTTTGGCCACTTAGGTTATAGGCCAATTTTGTAGAGTGACTGAGATGATGTTGTCCACTGCTTTTTTCTCTCCACCATTCAACTTTGTAGATTTGTGTAAGTCTCCCCAGGCCTCATGGTCGCATTCCTGAGCAGTTTTGTTCCTCTTCATTTGCTCAGTTTGTAATCACAACCTGATCCACACAGTGTGTAATTGATTCCTATGCAAATCAGAGATAAAAACAAAGATATTAATTCCAAAATTACTCTTATTACATAAGAGTCCTTGCATTAAGATGAACTCAATTCAACTTGTTGAGTGATTTGTTGATGACATTTTTGTATTTTAGCTAATTTTAGTGTCATAGCAAAGTGTCTGAATACTTATGTACATGAGGTAGTTCTGTAAAACCTGTTTTCGCTTTGTAATTCTGGGGTGTGTGGATTGATGGCAAATTCTTTAAAAATTCTTTAAATTTAATTTTTAGTCTATAACACAACAAAATGTGGAAAAAGTGAAGGGGTCTGAATACTTTCTGAAGGCACTGTATGTGGACAACCTGTTTATTTTCTAACTTTCAGATGAACGTATTGACAAAGAATGTTTCCTGAGACTTAATGAACAAGACCTCACCTCCTTGATACCACAAATGGGACTAAGGAAAAAATTCGAAATGAGACACAAAGAATGGCTACAGGTACAGCATTAATACAGTAACCTCAGTTACGTATACCCATTCTTTCAATTGCCTTAAATTGGTGAATTGTCAAACAGAAGAAAGAACGTGCACAGCCAATTGTGGACGAGAGTAGAGTAGCCTTATTTTATGTTAAAGAACGTGCACAGCCAATTGTGGACCAGAGTTGAGTAACCTTATTTTATGTTAAATTCTGATTTAGTTATTGGATTATATCTGTAACATTGTATTTAAAATAATTCCACTGCAGTGGCATATTTTAGAAGCGGTTGACTGGCGCATATGATCTTGGTACCATGGTCGCCAAAGAGACTTCGATTTATGGTTTTAAAGCTCAATGGCTTCTCTAGAACGATCTTAAATCAAGCTGTCAGAAATGATATATGACTAGAAGTGAAATTATATACTCATAATGTTATAACTTTGCTGTTGATTAAGCACAGATATTTCTCTAGTCAGACCTACAGCAATTTCTACACAACCGATTAAGATGCGGCTTTTCGATCCCATCAAATTATGTCCCAGAGCATTGCATTGCGACTGAGTTAAGTTTGTCAGTAATTATTCAATTTATAAAATATTGCATTCACGTGCTGTCTCCCGGGAATAGGCTCAATACAGAACCCCCGACCAACCTCAGATCTTACCCTGTCAGATGCTGACTGGTCCTATGTAGGTTGGTGTCGATTAGATTCACTCCGCTGTTAACGGTCTACATCCCATAGTTCCTCCTATATCTTCCTCTACCCACCTCAGCTGAACTGAAAAATCTCCCCAAACCTAAAAACTGTACACCGAAGTGGGTAGTCTCTATGGTTAACGACCGCTCTAATCTTATATGAGTGCCAGTTGGTGTGGTTGCGGATAAAGGGTTTATCGGTAAGGATAATTTACCCAAAGGAGGTAATAAGAGGCCAGATATAACCCTTCAGATCCTAAGATGTATTATGCACAGCAATCTATAATATTTTATGTTACCAGGAGGAGGTAAAAGGCTTATGAGGGATGGAATGACTAAAAATATAAAAATAATAAATAATAAAAATAAATAAATATATATATATATATATATATATATATATATAATTAAGAATTAAAATTGTGAACTGTTCCTTTAAATGCAGGTTAAATTCTTTAATGATGGCTTAAAACATTACAGCATTACAGGCAGAGTGATTATATGGTAAAATGCTAGTATTCAAAAATGATAAAAATTAGAAAAGAATAAAACCTATCAGTCTGTCCCTACTCTGCCTGTGAAATTTAGAGAAGTCCCAGTTTCACTTGTACAGGGCGAAGCGGACCGCGGACCTTTGTTTGTATAACAACAGCTCTGGCGGATAGAGGAACCGGCTTCGCCCTGTACAAGTGAAACTGGGACTTCTCTAAATTTCACAGGCAGAGTAGGGACAGACTGATAGGTTTTATTCTTTTCTAATTTTTATCATTTTTGAATACTAGCATTTTACCATATAATCACTCTGCCTGTAATGCAAGGTCCTCCGTTGTACTAGTGTGGCGGGGCCGACAGTCAGAATTCAATCAGAGTGTGAGCTCCAGACAAGGAGATCCTCCTGCTCGGTTGCTAGAGTATGAAAATCTCCAGTTTCCACTCAGGGGTAATCTTCAACACACTCACTCCTGCTCCGGTCCTTCAGGTGTTACGCTCCGCAGCGGGGAAAGTCCGTCGTACTGCTCCAGGGAGCTCTTTTTATAGTTTGCAATGGGGCTTTCCTTTACCCCCACCCTTTCTTATCTAATTCATTACGTCAGGCATTGAATTCGATCTAGTTCTCAGTCAAGCATAGAATTCTATCTAATTCATTACGTCACCCTGAATTCGCATTCATGCTTAGTCATGGGCCTCAGGGCACCTGTTGTTATGTCTAGTAGACATACTTATCACTCTCCTGCTCAAACTGGACTCAAGGCCACTTCTTATTGTGGACTTCTGCAATTCTATTCTATTTTCGTAACATAATAATCTAGGCCTTTCTCAAAGTTAACATCTAGTACATATGGTATACAATTATCATTAGCCCACATGAATTATACAGTAAAACATTAGTATGATGGCCTACTTCAGAAATCATTTCTGAGTAAGAATTATACAGTCAAACATTAATGCATTTGGTTGCCTACTCCAGTATCAGTTAAACCGTTATCACTACGAGGTCCAACCAGATATGTTGACCCGGAGTCATACACTACCTTTATAATTTCTTTTGTTAAGTTTTGCCTTTTGCACATACTTGAACTCATTTATCATTAACCAATTGTATATTTGACTCAACTTATCATAAATCAGTTACACACATTTGAATCGACTTATCAGTTACGCACATTTGAATCAACTTGTCAGTTACACACTTTTGAATCAACTTATCATTAATCAGTTACACACATTTGATTCAACTTATCAGTTACACACATTTGCATCAGCTTGTCAGTTACACACTTTTGAATCAACTTATCATTAATCAGTTACACACATTTTGAATCAACTTGTCATCAATCAGTTACACATCAAACTGGGTCATTTCATAGATCAAATCAAGGAAGGACACTTCTCCTCCATAGGCCATTCCTGCTGTGCTTAACTGGGTAACGTTGAGAATGGTGTTTAGGCCGGGAAAAGGCCATACTAATCTCGCCCTCGGCGACAGTGCCCATAGATGATGTATGGTGAAGACCAAAATGCTAAGTTTCATTGCCTGTGGCCACAGCTGGGAAATTACTCAAAGTAACCTTTTGGCATCTCGTTTTACAGAGCATTATATGGATAGTTTACCCAAATTACAAAACTATGTATTTGATTCCTGACAAGGCCATCCTAACCACTGCCACCAATCGCTAACTTGAGGACAAACAAAGTCAATGTACGCCAAATAAGCATGCTTAATGCCAAAATCCCTTTCAAAGTTACTTAGAGGTGATTAAAAATGTACGACATTTAGGGTTGACTTTAATAGTTTTTTAAGGTTAGGGTGGCAGTAGCTAAGTAAACAAACCGAAAACTTGTAGTGTATTGCAGTTTCCCCTTATCGAGGACACAAGGACTATCCTTTTTTATTTACTTTTTAGTACCTTTTCTAAATATGTTGTACTGTAGCATATTTGTTTTTTATGTACTGTACAATATGTTTGTTTTTGATGGATGATTCCTTTAAACTGTTCATAATGTACTGTATGTGTTTCTTCAGACTAAGCCCTCTACCAGTGAAATCCCTCCTCAAGTGAATATCCAAGGTACAGTATATACTGTATCACATATAAAACTTGACAGTGATATGTTATTTCAAGTAATTGCTTAAGAATTGATCATTTAATCATTTAAAAAGATTTTATCTATGTAATTTATGACATAGATGTGGAACAGTGTGTCAGAATAATCAGAAATGGATGTCCCTAAACCATACTGTTTTCAGTCAAAATTTGCCTCTAATAAATGAGCGACCTTTGCCCCTCGATCTCAATTCTGTAATTCCCAATTAATTTACCCAGTCTGGATATCTAAGATTAATGAAGAACATGGTCTTGTAACTTTGTAGGGCCTTATAGGATGGCAAGGAAATGTGGCTATGTATTTGTAGCAAGGTCCGTTAGTACACAGAGGCAGACGCAGTATAGGGATCAGGGATTGCTCCCGTTTATTCATAAAGTCTTTTGTAACAACTCTTTGTTGGCTTTCCAGCCTCGTCAAAAGTTACTCTCTCTCTCTCTCTCGTCTCGCCGTTCCCAGCTCAGCTACTGAAATGGCAGAAGCACACACATGTTAAGCACTCGCCAACGAGACTTTATTTGCAACAGGTGTGCAACGAAGCCTCGCCGACACAACCCCGGCCACGGTCCTGTAGCTCCCTCTACAGGCAGAACGCTGCATGTCCCCCCACAGTATAGTTAATAGCAAAGCATAATTTAAAATGTATAATCTGACTCCAAGTAATTTAATTAACACTAAGTGCAAAAAACACTAAAACTTCACAGAGAGATGTCAGTGATTTGGCCCATCGGGGAAGGATCATTTGAAGAAAACGGGCAGAATTGATGTTTCCTCCTTCAACTTTACAATTTTACATTTCAAACACCAATGGTGAAATGAACAAGGGAATCTTCTCTGGATGACGAAAGCACCTCACCAGTCTATTCATGAGTTACCTAAACATTTCCTTGTGTCATGAAAACCCTATTCACAGAGTGATGCCAATCCCACTAGTTGGACTACTTAGTACAAAAGCTGATGATCAGTTTTTACTATGACTGGTCGTGTTTTGTGTACTGTATCAATTTTTTTAACTTTTTTTTTTCTTCAGGCAAAAGAACATTGGATGAGGCCAATGCTAACACACAAACAAAGGGTACGAATAAACGACCCCGTGGCTCTACATCCCGAAAGGACGCTGAAAAATCTGGTAGGTTGAGACTGAGAGTAGGTTTTGTTTAGAAAACAATCTTTTTTCAAAGAAGATCATTTACTGCATGTTTTCCTAACCAAGGACTTATACTGAGGAGCTTGTGCTAGTCCTACTTTTCGTTCATCCCCATTGAAAATCCCATAGACTTTGAAGGACACCTTTTCAAGTTTGATGTTGAATTACACTTTAACCTACGTGACCATCATTACCCCAGTAATGTCAAATGATATAACATAAGACAATTTTACAAAAATAGAATATAGATCGTTTAAGAGGCACTTGTGCAGCACTGCTGTAATGTCCAGTACAATGTATAGGGATGCATAGCTACATGGACAACAAATAACAACAAACAACAACAAATGGATTTGGTATAAAGCTTGTGAAGTAAGAGTGTAACTATGATTTCTCTAGTTCATTATACTTTTTCCACCTGCATGTTTACATTTGTATAGGGCAAGATCTTAGCTGCATGGCTGCATGTGTGTTTTCTCTGACAGATGTTGAAATTAAGAAACAGGTGGCGGAGATCATGAAACACATCAAAGACAAACTCGATACTCTACAAAACTCTACAAAAATCACTGATTTCCTAAAGTAAGTAATTTGGAGATCCATCACTTCAGTTATTTTCAATAAAAAGGATAACCGGTAACACTTACAGTACTATTAATACCCTGTTCATTATGCACGTCTACAGTAATGCTTTACATGCTACAGTATACAAAGTCAGAGTTTGTATGCTTTTACACCTTGAAATTCAAGGACTTTCAGGCACTTTTTCCAATAGCACAGCAAAGCCATCCCGAAAGTACACATTCCAAAAATATAAGTCTTTGCTGCAACCCACTTTGAAAATGTTTTCTATTGAAACATTTGTGGTTGGAAATCCTAAACTCTATATCACTCAGCACATAATTTTCTAGACAATGTGCTACTCTGCATCATCGGGCATTATACTGCCTACTTATAATGCTTTGTCAATGTAGTTTTAGATGGTTACGGGTTATTACCATCTACATTGTGCACTATAATGCATTATGTCTAGCATATAAAGCATACAGAATGTGCACATACAGTAATGTGCTAAGAGTTTTCATAGCAACTGTTATCGAATAACCTATTTTCTCTCACTTCTAATAGAGATAAGATAAAAGTGTTGGAGACAGACAGAAAAGAGGTAGTTGGTGTATTTGGAAGGACAGGTGCCGGTAAAAGCTCCTTGATAAATGCCATCTTGGGTGAAGCGGACTTGCTTCCCAGTGGTGGAGACGGCAATGCATGCACCTCAGTCCTGTTGAAGGTGGAGGCTAATACAACCAACTCCAGATACATTGCAGAGATTGAGTTCATTTCAGACAAGGTAATGCCGACTGTGTTTCATCTTCCTTGTACATCGCAATGGACGCCTAGAATGTAATGTGGTGTTAAGGAATACAGCTGTACAATTAATAGAAGGTTAATAACTGGGAGTGCTTCACAAGTTGCGAAGCTGGTACAGAATATGTGGATTACGGTATATGAGTAATGTGAAAATGTTTTGATGGATTTATATTTCTCTGTTAGGAATGGAAAGAGGAGCTATGGTCCATCATAACAGAGTCTAAGCAGAAAAATGCTAATGACAAGGAGGATGACGATAATGATGAGGATGATTATGATGACGATAAAATCTCTGCATTGTATGGAGATGGAGTTAATTTAGACTTAAAAGAACTGATGGATAAAAAGCACTTCAGAGCAATTCCAGAGTTTCGTTCATCAGCAAAGAAAATTATTTCATGTGAAACTGTAAGTTATGTCAAGGGTGTGTTCTTTAGAGATGCATGCTTTGGTGTTTGGGTTTTCCTTTCAAACATTGATTCTGAAATAACGTAATCATTGGCATAAATGTCTTCGAATAGGCTCTCTGATATTTAAAGGGGTTCATCTTGAAAAAGAATAAGATGCAATCAATGCATTTATATTCATGTTTCACTATGTTTTTATTGCAGGCCTCAGAGCTCTCTGCAAAGCTTGTTTGCTACACACGTAGTGACGAAGAGGGTGGCAACAAATCTGGAGGATACTATTGGCCACTTGTGAAGTGCGTAACCCTCAAGGTACCGAACTCCAAAGACCTTCTGGAGAATGTTGTACTTGTGGATCTTCCAGGCACTGGAGATTGCAACAAGAGCAGAGATCAAATGTGGAAATCTGTAAGTATGCACAATTCTTGTGATGACCTTATGTTGTCTGTTTACAGCACTTTTTATTTATGAACTATTCTAATTGATTTTGTCAATACAAGTTGGACAATAAACATTATTCAGCTGTTGTGCCATATACAGTGGTGTTTTTTTGGGGTGGCAGGAAATCAACTTGTTAGCTTGCATTGGCTTGTGCTGAGCATTTTGCTGCAAACATTTCATGAACTATTTCATTAGCACCACTCATGATATAGTTTGCACGAGTCAACACAGAGTGGTCGATATTAGGCTAGGAAAACACCAGGTTCAGACCTATAGGGACAAACATGAGGCTTTACATCAAGTAAGAATCCTGCGAATAAAATACATATACAAAGTTATAACTTCCTCTTTAGTTGGTTGGAAATTGCTCTGCCGTGTGGATTGTGAATGACATTGGACGAGCAGCTTCAGAGAATGATCCTTGGGAGATCTTAGAGAACACCGTCAGTCGCATGGGACCTGGTGGAGAATGTCGAAGCATTAGTTTCATCTGCACCAAGACGGACAACAGCATGAAGGACGAAAACAGTGTAGTGAGCAGAAATAACAGAGTCAAGAAAAAAGTGAGAGAAAAATTCAACAAACAAAAAGAAATAAAGGTAAGCTAATGTATGTCTGATACAAAGTTTGAGCCTGTAAAATCATGTGCAAACAGTCCTCCTATGGATTATGACTTGAACTGAAATGAATGAATGAAATGATGTACATGTATATAAAAAGGTTATGCCACATTTAGTAAAGTGCCAGATGCCAGCACCTGTTATAACACCCTTAATATAGTATGAATGTGCTTATGAATGATTTATGAGGCGTCTGTATGCTTCATTACTTTTATTAGTTGTAATTTGTTTAAAGAAGCTCCTTATTTTGGGGGTTTGTAAGGTATTTATGATAATGATAAGGAGGCTGTTATATATTAGTTTATTGATAGTCGTAGAATTGAACCCTTCGGTACTGGGGGTACCAGTCAGAGGTGTGCTCTAATGTAAAGTGTTACCAAAGTTTTGTGAAGCATCTATGTAAGCAGGATAAATTAGCTTTTCAAGTTATAATTTGTTTCAAGTGGGACCAACATGATTAATGCTTATTTTCTTATATTCACCTTTCAGAAACATTTCATTGATGAAAAGGACTTTTTCCAAGTGTTTACTGTCAGTTCTAATGAATTTCGAGAGAAAAGATTCTTGCAACCAGAACAGACAGGTACTGTTTACAAACGTCTTCCATGATTCTGCTACACAGCCTGGTTAAAGCTAACAGCATTTTGCAGCTATGTATTTTTTACCTACAATACATAGACAGGGCCCAGCCACTGAAAAACTGCCATTTCGCCCTGCCAAAGTTTTCTCATTGGATTATGAATATCTGGCCCCTACTCTTGCAATTAAGCTTTTGGGCTGGATTTTGCCTCAAATCCAATATGGTGGCTTAAATGCAACATGACTGCCATAATGACATGACTGACATTAATTTGTATTCCAACATGTTCTGCAGCTTTTATAAAACCTTTAATAATACATAAGTAAAGTTTCAACAACATAGTTCAGACTCTAAACTCACATATTGCAGAAATACCCAAACTTCAGGAATTTCTCAAGAATCTCAATGATCGTCAAACAAAGGCAGCAGACTATGTCTCTAGAGCCTACGGGATCCTCTCTCTGATCCAAGGAGCCAACAGCAGTGACAAGGTACGGACATTTCAGCACAATATTGAAAGTCAAAGTTTCTTCATGTGACTGCATTGCATTTGAATTTCAGACGGAAGGCAAAGCAGAAGTGTGCCAGGTTCTAGAACGGAAGTTGAACGATGAGTGGAACGTCATCAGTGAATCTTTGGATGAGCTTTATGAGGCTTTTAAAACATGCCTCTCAAAGGGAGTTGAACAATCAGTAGAATCATGTGAGAAATCCTTGAATAAAGTGATAGCACCAGTAAGTAATCCAATAATAAGTAATTCACTGTCAATATCTTTATATAAGTATTGCCAATAAGAATTTCTTAACTGACCCATCTGGTTCAATAAAGCTATAAAGAAAGTATGCAAAAAATTGTGCTCTCCAAAATGTAGCATTATATCTGACGCTGTACTTTAAAAAGTGTTAATATTATATATTTTTTCATATTTTTTCAGAGAGGACAAAAGGGCAGTGGATTTCATAGGACGTTGAAGTCTTTATGCATAAATGATGGAGTTCATACACCAAAAGGGAAAAAAAAAAGAAAAGAGATAAATCTTAATGAGAGTTTAGCCTCATGTGTGAGAGGTTGCATTGATGAAAAGTTTAAGGAATATTTCCCGTAAGTTCTTTATTAGAGTCCGGATTTATACTGAGCATATTTTATGGATAATGTGTGTGTGCTGATGCTGTAGATATTCGGACGACCTCGCAAGAGGGATTCCATTCTATTTTCAGGGCTGACTTATCATCAGGGCTGACTTAACTTGAAAATGTCTTTGGAAATTGACATTACTGCCAAGTAGTATTGCAAAACTGGTTTGCGACGTTTTTAAGGACACACCTCAAATGGTGTCACTCCTCCCGCGCAAGCAAGCTGATTTGAGCCAATACCAAGTCTCTCTTCCCTTATCTCATATCCACAGATGTTTGCTGCACAACCTGGCTAAAACGTAATCATATTTGCACCGTATACATTTACACTATCATTACACCAAGAGGCCCATTTATGCACAAGCTTACTGTAACTAGCCGTTCATTTTCAAAGAGTAGAAAATTACAAGTAAGCTGTGTCTGGACCATGATGCCATTTTCCCAATGGGAAAAAAATACCCTGTATGAACCAGCTGCCATTTTGTTCCCTCAATCTCTTTGTTATGAGGTCATTCTTCGGCTCTCTATTACCTACAGTTGAATCAGTGGTTTACAGGATTACTTTTTCACTGAGTGGTTGATTGATTGGTTAGGGCCCTTAATTATATGTCTGCTTTGGACGAACTGTGTTTCAGAAATCAGGGGAAGCATGGCCCAATCAAAGAATGTATTGACAACTTCGACCTTGACATAAGCTGCTTGGTTAAAAAGCAAACAGAAGTTTCCCTGCATCTAACATTCCTCAAGACAGAGGTACAGAAGTGGAAACACACACACACACACACACACACACACACACACACACACACACACATACGCACACACACACAGAGGGAATATTACCCTGTTAACATGTTCTGAATATAATTTTTCTATCTGAAAGGAAACCAAATTGAAGGCAGAACTGCATGATGACATCCGTAAGAAAAAGAAAGAAATCTACAACATTCTACCAGAATCAATAAAGAGGTCTATGCACCCATGCTATTTAAGTAAGTAATGGAATTAATATTATGGAATTAGCAATCATTCACCTTAATCTCATTTGGAATAAAAATATGGTTTTTACAATATTTAAATTCCAAGATAATAATGTTAGTAGAAAAGATAAAGTCATTATGATTGTGGAGAATAATATGCTGTTTGTGTTACAGGGGCAGCAGAACATAAAGGAAAAGATTCTCTGAACAGGATGAGAAACGAACTAGTGGTGCACATGAATAAATCAAAGAGTACCATGTTCCAACAGGCCAAGACTGAGATGCTGGATCTCATAGAAAAACTGAAGGTTTAGCAACTTCAAAGCTGAAACAATTAATAGCAATGTTGCATTTTTCTATGTATGTGTGGTTCATCACCCACCATTGTGAATGCCTACCCATACCTACTAAATTTTGGTCAAAGCAATACACATGATGTGTGAGTGATCTTGTCTTTCCTACATTAGAAACACATTTTGAAGGAACTGAAGTGTAAACTACAAGAATCCATACAGCTGTCACTCAAGACCCTTAACAGCTCATCTCTCCCAGGTAAAGGGAAAATACGAGACGGCCCATTTTGTCCTATATTTGAAACCCAATATGTTACAGCTGCATTTCACCTTTTTTCCTGGTTAAAGTATAGTAGAATTAGAATAGAACTAAAAGAGAACCTAATTTTGTTAGTTTTGTCCTCTGCCTTTCCCAACGCTTTCAAGAAACACAGGGTAGGTAGCAGTGCAATGCCCCTTGAGTACACAGTGTCTACTATTTTGTTGCAGATGTCACTGAGGAGTATTACAAAGTGAGGACATGCCATGAGGAACTGATGGGCAGCAACATTACAGCAACACCAAATGCATGGTAAAAAAAGAAAACAGTCTTGCTTCTTCATTGAATAACTTCACATACTGTATGACATTGGGGAACATTGGTGATTTATTATGTACTATATGAAAGCAAAGGTTAAAAAAACCCCATCTTATTAGAATGCATCATTATCTCTTGAAAATATATTCTATGTAGAGTAATTTGTATACAACTCTGTTTTGGTATTGTATGACCAACCAACATATAACCCACAAAACATATTTTGGATTCTGTCTTTCCTATTGTTTATGTTAATTGAAATTCATACTAAGATTTGTATATGGGCTTATTCTGTCCTATCCTAGTTTTGATTCCCCGTCACAAAGTGCAGCACTGGATTTTCAGTCTAAGAAGAGAAAGAAACATGCACAGGTACAGTACTGTCTTGTGAAGAATTGCTCCGGGCCTTACATTGACCATACCTTACTCAAAGGAATGCAGGCTGAGATCATGTTCCATGATGTGTACTATTGTTCCTTTTCCCTTTATAGGTGCAAAAAAGTGTAACTGTATTATCTCCAGACATTGTCAAATCAACACCCGAGGGTAGGTATGAAAGCAGAGAATCTTTATACATATTCCCACTCCCGCAAAACATTCTATTCTGTAAGAGCAGTGAGTGCTAAAGAGAGTAAGAGAAGATACATGGGCTCCAATGGGATTTACAAAAAAATGGCTTTTGACATTTATTTATTTTTAAATCTGACTTATTTCCAAGGACAGTATATATTGTATACTGTATATGGTTATTATGAGGCAAATACAACATTTTTACAGTATTCAGTTTGGTCAACAATTGGTCAAATGATTGCTACCTGCCTCAATTAGCATAGAGGCGAAAGTCTGTTAGTAAGGCACACCGTTTTTAAATACATTTTAGAGAACGATTTTTAGCTTTTTAAGTGCATTACTTCAATCTTAACTGTCCTTTCTTTTCTTCAAAAGAATGTTTTGGGTTTTATATTATGTGGATTTAATACATGCTCCATCTATTAACATGTCCTTGTATGGCTCTTCTCTGCCCTGAATCTCAGCTGGGTTTGTGGACAAGCACTGTAATGCCCTCATTCAGAGGGTCACGATGGTGCAGTGTATAGCAGATGACCTGTTTCTGGAGAAGATTATCCCAGATGAGTTGCACCTCAAGATACTCCGTGATCAGACCTCCCAGGAACGCATGAGAGAACTGATGCATTATGTCTGCAGAGGAGGACCATTAGTGAAATCAGCCTTCACTAAAGCTCTCCAAAAATATGAACGTCACCTTGTCAATGACCTGGGTAAGAACAACCAATACTTTACTCTCTCTCTGAAACACATACATTTACAATACTGTACATTTCTATGCTAAGATTGTAGAGTTAACATTTCTTTTCACATTCCACTACCTATAGAAACAACAGCCTCCTCTTGAAGACCAGAGTTGTTTTTACAGAAGGTCCCTCTTCCAGAGTTGGTAATGTACAACAAAGCAGTTAGAGTACTTCATCCTGATGCCATGCAAAGCGTTGGTCATGCACAGGACATAAAACAACAATATATAAGCAAAATGTTTAACAAAAAATGTACAAAATAGTACAATATTAACAAAATAGCAAAAGAATTTGCAGAATAGAACAAGACTGTGTGAGGCTTGAGTAATGTTTATGTTAATTGTTTTTGTATGATTTTAAATTTTCTATTGACTTTCCAATTCATAACCATTTCTGCCTATACATTTTGTGCACTTAATAATTCATTAATTTGCGTCTTTAGTCCCGACTTGACGTGTTTTCTCATTTTCATAATTCATATTCATAATCATTCTAAACTGATTTGGTGGTGCCAGCCTTGTTGATACTCTTCTCATTTTGTGTTAAAACAGCACAACATAATCGTGACCAGGTTATCACAGAGTTTACCATGAATGTCTAATGTTCACATGCATAGTTAGCAAACCGTAGACACGAGTCATCACATCAGGTATTTGACCATGTGTAAACTCCTCACCATTTCTTCTAACTTGAGGGATGAGCAAAGCATTGTCAGTCATTATTAACCATGAAATATCTTTTGGAGTCAGATAAAACATAATGTTAACTTGTGTTAGTTGGTCATGAAATATCTTTTGGAGTCAGATATAACATAATGTTCACTTGTGTTAGTTGGTCATGAAATATCTTTTGGAGTCAGATATAACGTAACGTTAACTTGTGTTAGTTGGTCATGAAATATCTTTTGGAGTCAGATATAACGTAATGTTAACTTGTGTTAGTTGGTCATGTGACCACTTGTGTTGAGTTTGTTCGATCATGTCTGTCGATCATGTCATAACTGTTAGAAGTAATCATTGGGAATAAATGTATGTCTTATGTTTGACCCGTCATCTATTCTTCATTGTTTTATTTTAATACTTTTTACACACACTTGATCAATGCAACTACACACACACAGTAGTAAAACCTCAAAAAGCAAAGTTAGGAGATAGTTGGCTACACTCTACAACTGCATTCTGTCAGCATCAGTGGCAGAGGTGTCTCCATACTTTTGAATGTGTGTTGCATATAAATATGAAAATCTGTTTTTATAGACAATTAATGTACAGTAGCCATGTACATTTAGTGTACACTTGGCCTGTAAGTCATACAAGGTAAACACCATATTGCTTTTTCTCTCACACTATAGGTTGATCTGTCTGAGGGGGCTTTTCATAAATCCCAATGCAATAGTTAACAAGTTTCACATTTGCATCCTGATGTTAATCAAAAGAGTGACGTGCTGTAGATGTTTTTCTCAGAACAGCTGTAGGCTAACATGGATACTCAGTGGAACAAAGGAATGGTTTTAATACACACAGTACAATAGATTAAAAAAAAAAAACACAATGCATCAAAAGGATGTGACATACCCGAAAAAACAAATAAAAGGGCAGTTGTGTTGTCAAAGTCCAGGGCCGTTTGTTTGTGTTTATAAAACAGACATAAAAAGATTCTGAAAAGAGACTCATTGTCTCCTATTTTCAACTTGCATTATTGAATTTAGAAAGGGTAATGCCTTTTTTTAAGCTACACAACCGACATGAGTAGTCAACGATGAGCATGGGGAACACATAATGGACTGTACACACATCCCTCTGTTTAAATTATTTTTATTGAATGTTTTACTTTTAGTATGTGTTATCTGTTGTGCCTGGGCACTTTATCTGTCTCACCGTGGGAGAGTGAGAAACGTCCTCTCGATTCCTTTGTATGTCTTGACATGTGAAGAATTGACAATAAAGCCACTTTGACTTTGACTTTGATGGTTGAAACTCAGTTGATATGTATACTAGAAGTGTTGTAGAGTACAGTGGTAGTACAAATCATGCTTAGCCTTGGAAAATATTGTGTACAGTCCATTATGTGTTCCCTATGCAATTTAGAGGTGGCACTTTTAACTCTTGGACCACTGTAAAGTGGCAATAATTGTTCGTATGACATCCCTCATGGTTGAAACTCAATTGTTATGTACTAGAAGTGTAGTCGAGTACAGTGGTAGTGAAAATCATGTTTTGGAAAATATTATTTTCATACATTTATACATGATTATACATTATGTGTCCGCTATGCAGTGCAGCAAGGGTAATTTAGATATTAGAAGAATTACGAACCCTAAAAAACACAAATAATACATTGAGATGATTAAATGTTTATTCCCAGGTATAGTTACATATAATGTGTCGTTCCTTCATGCTTTAGTATTTCTAAATGCTTAAACAAGTTTAACGTGGCCGCTTTTATTAATCATCATTTACATACATTTACATTAACCGAAAGTAGGTGGGCGGCGTTCCACTATTGGAGCTCAGAAAACACAGATGTGCCATTCAATCTTGGCAAGTATATCTTACCGTTTCGGCAAACATCTTTTAAAAATGATTGAAGTGATTTAGTTGGGGTTTTTTTATACTTTGAGGAAAATTGTTTCATATCCCTATACCAATCAGATTGTGCCACCGTTGTAAAATATGATTTTCAAAAGATTACGAAAATAACAACATTCATGCCCTGTGCACAGCTACTGCTGCCCAGAAGGAAATACGATGGTCGACTCATACATAAACATCTTAATGCGATACGTGCATAACTTCACGTATGATGGAATACAGCCTGAATAATGAGAGCAAGTTGGATTGTCAGAAAAGCAGAGTCATTAGTATCCATCTCAGAACTGTTATTCAAAACCATTTGGTGGTTTTGACATATTGGACATATTTATGTTTTGTTTGCCGAAGAGGAACACTAGAGGGCAGCATTGTTTTGAATTTTACAAGCCAGTTTATTTGTTTTGCAGTGTGTGTGTGTGTGTGTGTGTGTGTGTGTGTGTGTGTGTGTGTGTGTGTGTGCGTGTGTGTGTGCGTGTGTGTGTGTGTGTGTTCCAGAAGACTACAATCTTAGCACAGGCCTGGTTCCACAAAGCGACCCATTAACCTTGTGCAGGGAGGTGCCGAGAGAGAGGGACGGAGGAAGGGGAGGGGGACCACCCAGCAGAGTGCTATGGAATGCAAAGGGTATGGGGGAGACAAGAGTAATAATATCTGTGAGGTACGTGCGTGCGTGCGTGCCTGCGTGCGTTTGGCGTGCATGTGTGTCTGTTTTCATGTATGTCTGTGTGTTTTTGCTCAGCAACAATCTATTGCTGCTTACAGTTTCTCCCACTCTCGCAGCCCTCTGTATTGACATAAAACAGGCTGCCTAAGAAATAACACCAATATGGCCAGTTTGGATTCGCTGGTTGAAAACAGGAGATTAGTCAAGAGTGTCTGTGATTCGTCTAAACAGCAGGTACCCATGCAGGAGCATGTAGACAGGAAATGGTCAGGACTCCAGAGTCAGAAATCTGTCTCAGTATGACACAATAGTTGTTATTTACAGGAAGCATAGGCATTTGTTATGTTTCTCTTCCTACACATTTGTCCACTAGAACAAATGGGCACCTGGGCATGAAGAACATAAAGAGAAAAGCAGAATAACTTGGGAGGAAGATAGGGGTGAAAACTTATCGAGGGAACAGCCTCTCTACTTGCAAGCAATGGTCTTCCACCTCGGCTGGCCACCTGGCACCACCGCCTCTACGAGGATGCAGCAGTCGCGCTGTTCTGTCACGGCTTTTCACTGTCTTGGCGCCACGGTGGTGCAACAAGCTTCCCACTGCTGTCAGGACTGCAGAGTCACTACCTATCTTCCGCCGTAGACTGAAGACCCATCTCTTCAGGCTACATCGTGACTGTCCCTCCTAAAGC
>NC_139663.1:3810641-3818141 GCF_951799395.1 Argentina silus
AGCAACACCTGGAGCTTGGAGGGACAGAACACATTGCAAGGTTCAACTGTCCATCTTGTAAATCCCTTAGCTTTCCCTCCTAGCTTTCACCTGTGACTTCATGCCATTTTGTCACTCAAAAGCAATCTCTCCCTCTCATACTCATCCCATCCCTAACTCGTCAGCATTGATGAAAGGAGAGGAGAGGAGAGGAGAGGAGAGGAGGGGTTTTCATCAGAGATATCAGAAGGTTGAAGAAGTAGAATCCCAATAGCCCTGTTTGTGACAAGGGTTAGGTTGGAGCAGTGTGCACCAGCAAACCCAGCACCTACGGACCAGTGGACCCAGCACTCACCTGACCTTACCCTCCACGTTCTTATGGAATCAACGGCTCCATTCACCAGAGGAGGTGACCTGGCCTGAACCCCTCACTCCCTTACTGCTGCTTATTTTATATTAAACAAGCCTATACATCTGAGTGTGTGTGTGTGTGTGTGTGTGTGTGTGTGTGTGTGTGTGTGTGTGTGTGTGTGTGTGTGTGTGTGTGTGTGTGTGTGTGTGGTGTGCGTGTGTATGTGTGTGCGTGCGTGCGGTTGACAGCCCGTATTTCTCTGAGTGGAAAACCTCTCCCCGCAGAACCAGACGCACGTGTTGACGGAGCCGAAGTTCTCCCACACTCCGCAGGGTTCTAGGAAAACTAACAACCTCCCCCTTCCTCCCTCACCCACTTCCCCACATCAATCCCCCTTCTCCCTTCACTTATGGTCACCCTGCCTCTCTGTGAATAAAGACGGTTTTCCTGCTTTTCCATATGTGAAATGTCACCGTTGATCCCCTCTGATATGTGACCGCCTCTCCTCCTCAGAACATGAACCAGACGGCACAGTATGGCAGCAATCAGGGAGGCAGAACACTTCAAGACTCTCCACCCGTTCCCTATCCTCCCATAAGGAGATATTCATTCCAGGATTACAATGATATTGCGCATTAAAGCCAGATATCGATGTCAGAAGCCTAACATGGGGCCGTCTATTCCAGCTGTAGAAGTCATGCTGTGGCTAAAGCCCTGTGGGTGTCCACAGCTCAGGAGTGTGAGAGCGTTGGAGACGGCCGCCTGTTGTTCTCTCGGCGTGGGAGCGCTGGCAACAGGCTCAGAGCGGGCGTAACTGGTGCGTGGTGAGACGGGTCACCATGCCCCCCCTCCCCCCCCCCCACCCCCACCCCCCCGTGATCCCATCTCTTGTCTCGCCATGGCGACTTCGCGCGTGGTGCTTGCCGAACATCTATACACCTTCTAGAATTACATTTTAATGTTGTCCCCCTGGTATAGTGTCGTCACCAGCTGCCGGGTTCGCACAGTGAGCCCCGATAGCAGTATTATTAAACTCAGGGGCCTCCATTAAAAAAGGAGATACTGTAAATGTGGTGAATTAGTGATGGATTATTTTGATAACAAGGCTGAGACACCAGACATCCTGTGCCTCGCAGGGCTGGGGGTTGTAATTCCTCCATCAGATTACATGCCTGTGGTTTATCTGGGCTACAATATATACCCCTTATTATTTTATACTGTACTCAGGTCTCTGACATGATTGAATGTGTACGGAGGCTCAGGGCAGGCGGCTTGGCTGTGCTTTCACAGAGAACAGGAAGAGGAACGTCAAGGGGAGCTTTCCTCCTTCGTTTGTGTGCAACCCCTCCCTGACTGACAAGAGTGATCTACTACCTTATAGGCCTGCCCCCCCCCCCCCTCCCTCCCTCTTTTTCTTTCTCTCTCTCCCTCCCCCCCCCCCCCCCTCTCTTTCTCTCTCTCTCTCTCTTTCTCTTTTTCTCTGGCTTTGGGTTTTTGATTTCCCTAAATCTGTCGGAGAGGAATTTTAATTTGTAGCTGGGCTCATGTGAGTGTGACCGAGGGAGGGTAGAGGGGTGGAAGGAGAAACAGGTGCGGTGGGGTAAGGTTCCCTTCGCCCAGGCTCGGATGGAGACAGACACAATTGATCGCTCTCCTGCATTTCATCTGCCAAATATTTCAGAACAAATCATCTCACATGTGACCCCAAGAAAAGGCCCTAGAGCTGAGATGCACTCTTTTGTTCATGAATACGTGTAAAAAAGAATGTGATTAGGAAGAGAGAGAAGGTTTAGATTTGTGGGTGGTATTCTACTGTTCCACCGTCTCATGGATGAGAGAGTTCAACAAGCAGGGACATGCATGTGGGGTGTCTATCAGGCAGTTGTAGACAGTTTGTGAAAATCTGCACTTTTACTGGTCACATTTGATTTGGATAGTCCCCTATTGATGATCTACAGGTGCTCAAACTATCAACAAACTATCAACTGCAACTCTGTTGATATGCAACAGCTTGTTACTGTAGGTTTAGAGTAAGGGTAAGGTTAGGGTTAGGTTTCAGGGTAAAGTTTAGGGTTAGGATAAGGGTTAAGGTCAGGGTTAAACTTATGGTTAGGGTTGGTGGATAGTTTGTTGAAATGCTGTTGACAATTAGTTGAACATCTACAAGGTGTTAGGGTTAGGGTTAGGGTTAGGGTTAGAGTTAGGGTTAGGGTTAGGGTTAGGGTTTACTTACTCCTTCACCCCCCCACAACGCATCTAGAAATGTCTCTAAACCTCAACTGTTTCCTGTATCTACCTACCCTCTGTCACTTCTGAGAAATTGGCACGAACACACCCACTTTAAAGCACGCACACCACATGTGGTTAATAACTTTCCCTGTATGTCGGGCATGTTTTTGTGCATTTCCGTGCTGCATATTTCTACAGATTTGAACTGCAAAAATGAGTGCAGCAATGGAGATATGCACGAAAGAAAGAACTACTCAAGGGACATTACTCCAAAAACAAGATAACAGACTTAATGGACCTCCAGAACAATGACACCATTATGATCATGCACAAACCAGTAAGGGCTATCTAAAAGCCATAAGCGCCTTAAAATGTTACACCCCTACAGTCACCCCTGCTTGCCCCCTGATCGCAAGGGGCTATTGGTCCTGTGTCAGGTGGACCTGAGTCTATCAACAGGGTAATAGTCTTAAAATTGTATTCCTTTTTTTTTTTTTGCCACCAACCAGTTATTGGGGGCCGGGGGAGTGGGGGGGGGGGAATCTAGCAGTGTAATATCATATCTTAATGAGCTGCCCTAAGGGCCCTGAGGGCATAGAGACAGGGGAGGGGGATGGAGAAGGAGCAGGGGCAGGGCAGAGAGTGAGTGAGGGCTTTACTTGGCGGCTGCTGGGCTCGGGACCGGCTGGCTGGCTGCTGTGGGCCAGCTTGGCTGCTGTGGCTGGGCCTCGGCCCTCCTGACAATGAAAAGCTTCCCTGTTATTGTCAGACGCCTGGCCTTCTCTCCAGGCCCCTTCTGAGTGATGGTTTTATTAAAGTTCTCCCTTCGCTGGCAAACTGCTGGAGAGGAGAAGAAGAGGGGGTGGAAAGGGCAGGAGAGAGAGAGAGAGAGAGAGAGAGAGAGAGAAGAAAAGACCTCTCTCTGAATCTCCCCCTAAGATCACTTTAACATAGACTGTGACATTTTTAAAAGAAGTAGATTGAGAGGAGCCAAAATATACTCATAACTGGGCAAGAGCATTGGCCTTAAGATTACCAGTGTACCTTAGCGATGTGTTTAAGGGCTGAAGTAAGGACCTTATTCATTCCCTGACCTTTTTCCCTCCCTCTCTCTGCCTCCGTGTCATTCCCTCCCTCCCGTTGTTAATATTAGAACTGAAAACAAGTCCAAAATAATTCATGGAGGCAAAACATATAAACGCAGGCCTATGGAACTTTACAGTTCAAAATAATACTGTACACAAAAGACAAAGTGTTGGCTCTGTTGCGGCATTACACTTAGAGAAACCCCCAGTCTAAAAACGAAACCCTGTTTTCGTTCATTTAGGCTTCTTTTATTTTTTTTATTTTTTTACTTTCCAATGTTTTAGGAACATGGTTGCTGCAAGGCCATTAAGCATGGAAGGAGTGTTACTTGGAGAGACTCTAGGGGATGTCATACTGTAGGTTCCCCCAAGACGCCACCCCTTTACAGGCTGTTAATGAGCACACAGGGGACCCCCTGTCAATCTTCCACTTGCCACACCCCTCCTCTCACCCTGGCACAGAGAGTGTGGACGAGTCACTGTTCAAAGTCTGGTGGCAGCATGTGCCAGGATATATATATATAAGTGTGTCTCTGTGTGTGTGTGTGTGTGTGTGTGTGTGTGTGTGTGTGTGTGTGTGTGTGTGTGTGTGTGTGTGTGTGTGAGTGTGTGAGTGAATGTGCACATGCTACACTGTGAGGTGGGTCAGTGCTCAGCAGACAGTGGACTATTTGTTTTTGTGGGAATGTGTCTGTATCTAATTGCATTCATTCCAGTTCACAATTCATGAGCATGACCTTATATTAGCCATGTTTCACACACTGTAATTACTCCAATGTGCAAAGTCCACAATCACTCTATGTGAGATAGGCCTACACCCTGAACCTAGCATTGGGTTGTCTGAGGATAGGAATGAGATAATCATTATACTGTATGAACTGAGCAGAGTGAATTATCCTCTGTGTCCTACAGGTGGCGCAAGACAACCAGGGTTGAAGTGACCTTAGCATACAATAGAGGCGTCGTTAAAGTGAAGTGTCCCAGAGAAATAGAATACAGTATATGTGTATTTGTGTGTATGTGTGTGTGTGTGTGTGTGTGTGTGTGTGTGTGTCTGTGTGTCTGTGTGTGTGTGTGTCTGTGTGCCTGTGTGCCTGTGTGACTGTGTGTCTGTGTGTCTGTGTGCCTGTGTATTTGTGATGAGGTGGGGGATTGTCTTTGGATTCAATGACATCATCTTTTGGGGAAAAACGGGCCATTGCTGGATTCTCCGTCTGTGTGTCACCTTGCTGCTGTACATAGTGTGTGTGTGTGTGTGTGTGTTAGGTGGGGAGGGGGTTGGGGGTGGTGGGGGGGGCAGGAAGTCTGTCACTTCGGTTGCTATGTCGAGAGCGCTCCCATTACAGCGTCTGAGGGGGAAGCTGACTCACAGGGAGAAAAACACAGGCCCTATTCCTGTCCACACACACACACACACACACACACACACATTCTCATTTACCCAACACACACACCTCTAAGAGAACGACGAGGAGTAGTCAAGAAATAGAGTGACAATAGGGAGGTGTCTGAAAAGGTATGTAAGGTCAATGGGAAGACTGCACACAGGGACAATGAATAGAAGACTCAATGTTGTCTGGCCAGACTACAAACCTACTATACAGTACATATCACACATTTTTTTTTTTATTCAGCCCAGTTTACACATACTGGATAAAACATATAGATCTGATGTGTATTTTCATCAGTATTTGGCTCATGGTCAAACAGGGAGCTGTGTTTGTGGAGGTGAGGTTCTTCCCTCGGAGGCCTGTGGTATCCTGGCTCTGGTTCTAAAAACAGAACAAAACCTGCGGAAGAGCAGCTGATTGATACTGTTTCCAGCCTTAGCTGAGGGAGATGGGAGTCCATGGCGTGGAAGCCCAAGTGGAAAACTAAACATGACAGCTCCAGAGGAGGTGGTGGGGAGTGTGTGTGTGTGTGTGTGTGTGTGTGTGTGTGTGTGTGTGTGTGTGTGTGTGTGTGTGTGTGTGTGTGTGCATACGTGTTTCTGTGTGTATGTGTGTGTGTGTGTGTGTGTGTGTGTGTGTGTTGGCGGGGGGTATATATGATGATTTGATACCTTATCAACTTCCCCCTCGCCAGGGGTGTGTCAGGAACAAAAGCAACCTTTCAAGTTGCTGCGGCATCATCTCTCTTCATCCCCCCCATCCCCCCCTCCCCCCTCCCCAGAACTCACCATGACGCCCACAGCTCAATATCAATATTTGATGTACCAAGGCTGCCCTCCCAGCCTGGCTGTTATTGTATGGGTGAGGTGAGCTGACTACCTCAGGCCTGCCTAGCTATCTTTAAACCATGGAAATGAGCTAAGCTGCTTGACATGCTACCTGCACTTAGTCAACTTACTGTAACTGGAAGATAGCAGCAAGTGAAAAGATAGAGTCTTATTTATTTTTTCTCTTTAAATGTCTTGAAGGCTTTCTGGCATTAGTTTCTTACTTCAAAGTAACACAGGAGGAGAGTTTTTCCATGAGCCATGATGAAATTCAATACCACACTTGTTCATCGATCTATATAATAAAAAACAACCCTGATGTGGTTTATCCAGTGATGGCGTTAGGACCGTGGATCAATTGTTTTTGTTTAATCACCCTGCCATTTTGTTCAATTCCATATCATCTCCCTATACACTATAAGCTCACCTAGCCCCTGCTTCCCCCAAACCTAGCCCCTGCCTCACCATCCCTCTCTGGGCTGGACTGGAGGCGAGTCCCAGGCTTCTCTCTTATTCCCCCACCACTAGGCCTCTCAGCTGGGCCAGAGCCCTGGACAGGTGTGTATCTGTATGCATGGGTGAGATGGACCTGAGTTATAAAACCCTCTGTCTCTAACAACCACCCTCTCACCTGATGGGTCATTAAGCCTGCTGGATGACCATAAGTCACTGCCCTAGGGCCTGGAAATAACAGGGCTGGAGAACGAGGGAGGGAGGGAAGGAGGGAGAAGCAGGAGGGCAGGCTCCAGGGGACTGGACGTCTGATAGAGGGAGGACAGGGAGGGAGAGAGGACAATAATGTCCTGTGCTAACTTCTTGGTATTGATACAGTGTGTGGTTCAATGAGATTGTATACAAGAGAGATTTTCCATTAAAACATGACATCACAATAACAATGTAATAACCATGTGTAAGTCACCTCATCCTGCTGTGAGGTAGGTCATTCCTCTGCAAAGATCCTATTTGAATGGACTCATTAGGCTCGTATTGCCTACTGTTGCTAGCTGTCCTATAGATGGAGGTAAATGGCAAGCCTACTATAGATGGGTTGAATGGATTCATGCCAGAATCCCAGGACAGTTAACTTGAAGCTCATTGAGGCACTAATTCAAAACCTCAAACAAATATTTCTTTGAGAAAAAAAAAAAAGAAGTTCTGCAAGGATATGGAGGGAGGAGCCGGGGGGGGGGGGGGGGGGCAGTGGGTGGAAGAGCACTATGTATACAGAAGCATATCGAAGTCAATGAGGACACAAGCATCAAAAAGCTTTCGACTTTGGCCGTCTCCCAAGAGGAAAATGCACACAGATATCGTGTTTCTTCTTGCAGTTTGTTACACAAGCGCCTGAAGTTGTCTTTCATTTTTTCCCTGTACTGCAGGGAAAGTTATAGAGGTTCATAGAGGTCGTTTTTGTGAATTGTCAACACACCTGTAAGCCTCCAAGACCAGACATATGAAATGAAAATGTCCAGAAGGGTTCTCTACCTCACCTACCCCATGCAAAGCTCCTTTTCTGTCAATGAACATGGAAACGTGTTGTGAATTTATATGCATGGATAAAGATTGAATAAAAAAGAGTGCACTCGTAAGTTGTTCAAGGACGTACTGTTTCCAAACATTGTACTTCATTGTACAAA
>NC_139663.1:3820641-3828141 GCF_951799395.1 Argentina silus
AATAGAGATTGGAGGTAGGCCAAACAGTCTTTGTTGCCTGGGTTTCACTAAGCCAACTTATCTCCTTACTGTGATATATTTTTGGGCGCAGAACTGAAAGCGTGTGAAAGGCAATTCATATCAAACTTTATAACCATATTTATAACTTTATGATATATATCAAAGCACTATAAAGGGGCTGGATGGGGCGAGCTCACACATAGACAGGTTGTTGGCAGGATCGAGAAGTGTATGATTTATCGCCAACACAAGGAAAGAGTGAAAATGGACAGCCGCCCTCGCTAACTGACTGTGCTATTCAGATCCTACAGTGAACTCCTCTACACGGGCGGTTCCTGATGTTTTCTCATGCTCCGCACACTTCTGCTGTAAGTGTAATGTGTCTAACACATGTACGCAATATATATCGGACATACGTTAGATCTGACATATACTTTTGAGAGGGAGGAGAATGAAAAAAAGCAAGCAACGGGAGTCTGAGCTACAAGAACAGCAGTCATGGAGGAAAACTCAGGAAAACCCCAAGAGCTGTTAATATACCCCAGCCCGCCAGACATGCTTCCTCCATATCACACCGCCTTATCCCAGGAAAGCCAGGCCTGATTGCCGGATTGCATATCCACTCCTGGGGTGTGTGTGTGTGTGTGTGTGTGTGTGTGTGTGTGTGTGTGTGTGTGTGTGTGTGTGAGCGTGTGTGTGTGAGCATGTGTGTGTGTGTGTGTGTGTGTGTGTGTGAAGAACCATGCATTACATACATACCGGGACAGCTATCAAATTATTTGGGTAAGAGCTGCAGAGGGATTTCAGGGTTTCTTTGTGCGGTGGATTACGTCACCTGTAATCTGCAGGATCAACAGTGGCCCTGCTCTGGGATCTACCACTGCTGCTGTGGAGGTGCTGGTCCTCAGCCTGGTGCTGGTGCTGCTATGTTGAGGTAATGAATGTCTCCCAGTCCCCCTGTCTCATTACCTCCCTCCCCTCTGCCCCAGCCTGAACTCCAGCCCAACCCTGTGTGTAGCTGTGTGTGTGTGTGTGTGTGTGTGTGTGTGTGTGTGTGTGTGTGTGTGTGTGTGTGTGTGTGTGTGTTTGGAGGAGCGGGCCTAGGCCGCAATCACTTTTGATGGATATCTACTCTGGCTTCAGAGACCCAAAGGTTTTCCAGTATGTGACTCATGGGACTTTTGACGGATGCCTGTACCAATTTACTGCTACTGCCACCGGTGCTCCTGATCCCCACCCAGTGTGTGTGTGTGTGTGTGTGTGTGTGTGTGTGTGTGTGTGTGTGTGTGTGTGTGTGTGTTTTGTGCATAGACTGCGGTTGTAGTTTTCCAGCTCCCACTTATGGATTTTCCACTCCACTGATGAAGGGACCGTAAGAGGTAAGAGGAGAGTAGAAGAGGAGAGAGGAAAGGGACACCCCAGGCAGGAGGGCATGACTGTGGCCATAGGGAGAAGGGTGCCAGCCAGATACTGTAGGTAAGAAGCCTTTGCAGAAACACATACACAACTACCTTAGTGGTGACTCATCCAAAACATTCCAGCCAGGCACACCTGACTCACTACTATTCAGATTCACTCCCATATTCAGATTCAGACATGATCGCTGTGTTTCCTGACCAACACCTGAGCAAGCAGACTGATAGAGATACCATCAGAATGACACAGGCTGTACAGACAGTCTACCAGGGGAAATACATACAGTACAGTGTCGCAACACAGACAGGATCGAGACAGTATTGTTGATATCAAGTGACTGTTGATAGGATGTTTGTGGAAAGGTTTATGTTAAATCGATTGGCAAACTTGAGGTTTAAGGGGTCACCAAGTTCAGATCCTGGGTGGGGACTTGAACTCTTGCACTGCGGAGCCCTGGAGGGAGATTATTTACCTACATAGCTTAACCTGGAGGATCACTTGCAACGTTGCATATTAGAGGCTAAATTGCGGTAACTTCCTCGGAATAGAAGTTTGGTAACAGCCTAGAGTATAAACCACTGCCCTGGTAACAATTTATCCAACTTGCAACAAAGATATGGGCTTGAGATTAGTTCAACTGAGTATGTTGCCGTGTTTGCTCAATTTGGTGATAGACACCTATCCAAGTAGATCCAGTTTGTATGCAGAAGGATCAAAATATACATATAATGAATGTGTAATATGGCATATGGCTTAATATGGCATAATGCAAATTGTTCAATGAAGGACAGGAATGGTTTTCAATCAATAAATTCAAAATGGACAGCTTGGATTTGTCTGTGTTGGGTTTATGTAAGCCTATATGATGAGTTGGTTTCATAAAAGTGTCTAAACCCATTAATCAAGCAAAGGTTTATTGAAAGAATATGAGTAGGTTTGGGAAATATGGCAACATTGGTTGCTTGCTACGTGTCAGACCTAGTTTATTGTATGCTTATCAGAAACCTAATAAAATATTTTGAATCACCACATTTCTAACAGCCAAGATGTGTATGAGTGCATAACAGTCCTAATGAATCTAAATGTATTGCGTGCAAAACAATGCCATTATATATTAAGCTACACATTGAATTAAATTCACTATGAATGAAAATATCATACAGCTTAAAATAAAAAAATAAAAATTGGCACTAATGTGGAAATATTTAATATTGATGTAGTCTAGAGATACAGCAAGTGTGCTTTTGATTTTCTGGGCAAAACATGTAGCACTCCTGTAGAAATCTTTAATTCCTACATGTTGCACAAGTTAGGGGAACATATCCTTCCCGCTATTAGCGGAAAGTGGTTTGTTGCAAGTGAGATTAAACCTTCAGCATTGGTGCACAGGTGCATCCAATTACACCAGAGTTAGACCCTGACATATTTTCATTGCAAGTGGGTTTAGTCTTAAATTATTCAGGACACACTGTCCTTAATAAACCAAGGAAGTTACGGTAACAAATGTTTGTTTCAAGTGGCCCGGAAAGTCTTGCTTTATTTGTTTAACAGCTTGACAAACAGACTGTGCCTCATGTCAACCCTACTCTTTGATATTTCGAGCCAAGACGTCAAAGAAAGAGACACTTACCAGTATTCTGTACAATATAATATATACAGTTCCTCAAAGAGAAAAACACAAAGACTTTTGGATGTTACTCCACATGCAGGAGATGATTGAATAAACGAACTGAGCAAATGTGATCTCAACAAGAGGGTTCATTGCAGGAATTTCAGCTCGGGGGGGGGGGGGGGGGGGGTTAACAATGCCAATTGTCTCAACTCCTCTTGCCATGCTGACCATCTTAATCCAGGAGGAAGCTTGGCGTGTGTGTGTGTGTGACTGTGTGTGTGTGTGTGTGTGTGTGTGTGTGTGTGACTGTGTGTGTGTAACAGCTGGTATTATTGAAGGACGGGACAGTGGGTATGTCTATCGGGTATGTGTGTCAGAGGCTTAGAGGCATGAGGATACACACGCACCAGAGCCCACACACAGATTCAAACACTCACGACAGGATGAGCTGGAGCAGTAGAACCCCAGGGCCTTGTTTTGTGATTCTTCACACACACACACACGCACACACACGCACACACACACTTACACACACACACGCACACACGCACACGCACACACACGCACACACGCACACACGCGCACGCGCACACGCACACGCACACGCACACGCACACGCACACGCACACGCACACGCACACACACACACACACACACACACACACACACACACACACACACACACACACACACACACACACACACACACTGAGCTGAAGGCTTTTTTGAGTCTTATTTAGCCAGGTCTGCCCCTAGCCCAATCCAGACAGAGCCACAGAGTCCTGTAGACAATTTAGAGAGAGTAGAAGAAAGCTCAGATTCTCAAAGACCACTTAGCTATCATACTTAGCTGTCATACATACGACATCAAAAACAACGGCATGACTAATCAGTACTGCTTCAAAGCTATCGGAAACTCAGACTCAAGCATGCAGTTTTCCAGGGTATCCCACCTGGGAATCACAAGGAATCATGGAAATAAGACTCATCTCTGAAAACAGCATATTTCCACATTCCACCCTCCCATCTGTCATTCCCTATTAAAACAGCATTGAACACTGTGAGGTACTTTTCCTGGCCCAGATGCCTTGAGAAGCACCCGACCACCCAGACAGCACCCATGCTCCCCAGTTCCCTCTTCCCAGGACCTGGTGCCAGATCTCAGCCTTAGTCTGCTGTTTCTCCTGGCCCCAGACCCAGCCCTTTTCTCAGGGATCATCCCAGGGAGGGAGGAAGGTCACCGCTCCATCCACACCTGTAGTACAAGCAGCCCATGGCCTGCACCACTGCCATGCTGTCTCCCTTCTAGGCTATTCCAGGCTGAGGTTAGCCAGGACCCCCGTATCCACACCCAAATTTAGCTGCCCACGGAATGCCTGAGTTAAATCATCTCTATTTGTTTAGCAAATAATAAATATTCATTAGTGGTTGGGTTCCGATTCCTGGGATTCTTCGTCATTATTTTGCGTAAGCTCTGTAATCGGCAAAGGGATTTTATCCTCTCCGACCCCGAAATAATCATAAGCTAATATTGACGCGTGCTAAAGAAGCTCGCCTGCGGTGGGAGAGTGGGCTGACGGAGGTTGAGGGTGCTGTGAAGACGGTAGAGGAGCCAAACCCCAACCGCAGCGCTACACAGAGAACAGAGAGGGCCATCGGAACAACAGTGCATCAAACACCCCAACCTGAACCACCATCCTTGTCTCGCCCTCTCTCACACTCACTCACTATTTCAGGAAAGACCAACAAGAGAGCAAACAGCCAAGCCTCCATGATTGTTGTTATCATTTTCTGAAAGCAATTTTCTCGGTCAAAACAAATGTGTGTGTGTATGCGTGTGCGTAAGAGGGCGTGCATGTCTATGTGTGTGTGTGTGTGTGTGTGTGTGTGTGTGTGTGTGTGTGTGCTTCCATGACGGTGCAACTCTGTGAAAGGAAGAAGACCAGGGAGCACCTTTTTATAGCCATCCATGTATTTACTCATGCTGATTTAGCAAACGCAGCGGCGGCGGGCCCTTTCTGCTGTTGCCAGCGGTACCAGAGCTCCCCTGGCCAGGCTGCTTGGTGCTGTGGGCTGGGCTCAGGTCCCGTCCACACTTTGGTGCGATGAAAGACTGCTCTGTCCCCCCGTGGTCACAGTGGCTGCAGAGGTGAGGAGGCACCCAGGGGACACGCGGGCGGCCCTGCAGAGGACTGGCATCTGAGGCACACATTGACATGGCAGACCAGGCCAGACCAGGCCAGGCCAGACCAGGCCAGGCCAGACCAGGCTAGACCAGACCAGGCCAGGCCAGACCAGGCTAGGCCAGACCAGGCCAGGCCAGACCAGGCTAGGCCAGACCAGGCCAGACCAGACCAGGCTAGGCCAGACCAGGCCAGACCAGACCAGACCAGACCAGGCCAGACCAGGCCAGGCCAGGCCAGGCCAGGCATGGCTCTATACAGCCCAGTGGAGCAGAATGAGTAGATGTAGGAGAGAAAGGAGAGATGAATTAAAAGGAAGGATAGAATAATTATAAACTGTAACCAGGATAAATGGGGAGGCCCAAAGAGTAGGACATTTGGGCAGATGTTTCGGACCCCCCCCCCCCTTTTTACCTGATTTGTAATGTTAGAGGCTATTGGTCTTTTTATAGATAACACAAAACTGAGTCTTGACTTGTTAATGGTTTTAAAAGTTTACACTATCTACCCTTCTCTCTCTGCTCTGCTCTCCCCCATGCTATAGAGAGGGGGCCCCCCATCCACTCCTCACTGCTCATTTAAACCCAGTCTCTCACACTCCCCTCACCTACTTCACCCCCTCCCCCCTCTGAAGGGGTCACACGCTTGTTTTGATAAGGCTGCAGTAAAGCCTGACAGCCTGCACAGGTGTGTGTGTGTGTGTGTGTGTGTGTGTGTGTGTGTGTGTGTGTGTGTGCGTGTGTTTGTGTGTGTGTGTGTGTGTGTGTTTGTGTGTGTGTGTGTGTGTGGGAGAATGTGTGGGAGCAGTGACAGAGGGGCTCCAACTGAACGTAGCATCAAAGCTAACAGGTGGAAGGGTAAAGAAACCATCATCAGGGTAGGGCCTCCGCTTACAAGGCTAATTGTGAAAGAAATGCACAGCCATACAGGTTTTCTCCCCTTTGATTCGGAGTGCAATGGTGGCGCTGACTTCAGCTGCACCGTGGTGATCATTTGCCAGTCGAGACAAAGGCCAGGATCACAGGGTACATTGTCTTGGTAGAAATAGAAGACCAGAATAGATTATTAATAGATTTCACAAGAGAGCAAGGAGTCTTTATAGGGATTTGAGTCAATGAACAATGTGTTCAGGGCAGACTCATGACTGGCACAGTGTGCCACCTGTTCCCTGGGAACGAGATGCCCGAGACAAGGGTTCCAAAATGCAGAGCAAAAAAAAGAATGGAAAAGCAGTTACTTTCAACGCACTGGGCACATTCCAAAGCCAGGCTCTGAGATTCCGAGACAAGCCATTGGAACGCAGCCAGTCCTCTTCACACGGGATGAGAGGGGGGAAATGAAGTTGAGGAGAGAGGGAGATGGAGTGAGAGAGGAAGAGAAGATGGGGGGAGGGGCAGCGGATAAGGGAGGAGAGGGGAAGCGATATCTCTGAAATCAGGGGGTCTGCTGGAGGCTGATGGACGAGGGACAGTGAGTGATGGAGGGATGGGGGAGCGTGATGCAGCTGGGGTGCCCCCCCTCCCCAAAAAAGCAGCATTGTCCACATAACTCTCAAACCCTCAAAACCAGGGAGGGGAAAGAGAAAAATGCTGCATGTTTGAGGGATGCCCTGTGAAATCCTCTCTGTTCTCTGAATCCCATGTTTCACTGACAGAGGGAGGGAAGTGAGAGGGAGAGAGAGAGAGAGAGAGGGAGAGAAAGAGAGAAAGAAGGAGGGAGAGAGAGAACGAGAGAGAGAACGAGAGAGAGAGAGAAAGAGAGAGTGAGAGAGAGAGAAAGAGAGAGAGAGAGAGAGAGAGAGAGAGAGAGAGAGAGAGAGAGAGAGAGAGAGAGAGAGAGAGGGAGAGAGAGCCTTTACATGGACATAAAACCTGTGGATGACACCAGCTAGGCCAGCCTGGATTAATGATTGAGGGAGGCAGCAGGGAGACATCCAAAAGTGGGTTGTCATGTACCCTCTGGTGCGACCCTTCGCGTTGACCTCCGCGTGCTCCTCGCAGGCCCCCCCCCCCCCCCCCCCCCGGTCCCAGCCCCAGACACAGAGCTCCCAGGCCAGCCTTGGTGTGGAAAACAAGTGAATCACTTTGTTCTCCGACATGCTCATCCTTTACTCTGAGGGGAACTCACTGACAGGCTATTAGGTCCCTTGAAGAGAGATGGATGTGAACACTTTGTCTCCTAAAGGAGATGGAGGAAGAAATGAACTGATATGATGAAGATAGAGTAGATAGTCAATGGTAAAGGATGTTATGGAACAGAGGAGATGAAAGAGAACGGCATTTGGTAGAA
>NC_139663.1:3830641-3837049 GCF_951799395.1 Argentina silus
GACGACCCTCCACTCCCCCCTCTGCAATTTGCAGTGTCAAGCGTCTCAGATCAGTGTGACACTCACAGGAAGCTTTTATCTCCAAACATGGGCCTAGTTCGGCCTATTCCCTGTGACCTGGGCCTCGCCTGGGCTTAACCTGGGGCAGAGAGGCATCCGTCCCCTGGGCTGACAGGCCCGAGACCTCCCCTGCCGGCCTAGTTGACCCTCTCGCTGCTCTAATTGTGTGTAATGCCAGGGCCGTGGCCCCCGGCTCCCCGTCCCCCCGTCCCCCCCGTCCCCCTGCCTCTCCGTCCCCCCCTCTCCCCGCCTCCCCGTCCCCCCTTTCAGCCCACTGGGCCTCAGGGCACAGGCCAATTATTTCCGTGTTGTTGACACAGACGACGTGACAGTCTCTCTCCCCCTCTCCCTCCCACATTCCCTCCTCCCCTCTCTCCTCCCTTCTCCGCCCCTCTCCTCCTCTCCTCCTCTCCCCTCCCTTCCTCTCCTTCTCCACCATCTCTCTTCTCTTCTAAGACCACCTAGGTGTTCACAAGCCATAATACACTCAGGGGCTTTGGTTTTTTTTTCAAGTGTTGTTGGCAGGTTCTTCTCACTGTTGCTCACGCTCTCCGCATTCCACTGGAGAAGGCCATTAACAACACTGCCCTCAAGGCACCTCCAGGACAGGAGGGTGTGAGGGGGCAAAGGTCTTCTGTTCAACTATTGGCGAATCCACCAAAAATAGAATGCCCCCAATCCATTTGAAATAGGTTGAAATGGTTGAAATAGTTTTTGTTGCTCTATCGTTGCCATAACCTCTAAGTGCTCTATGTCTGGCTGTCTGGGCCAGGTTTCCTATGAGCTCTGGGCCCACAGGGACTCCTCCTGTTCCAAGCAGCATCCACCCCGACGGTAGAGGGGAAAAGGGAAAACTACGCAGGAAGATATTTCAGTAAACTCTGTGTCAACAGCGATCCGCTGGCTCTGCCAAATCAAACACCATTTGCACTTGTTTCTCCCCTTAATCGCTCATCTAAACAAGCTTGGGGGTTGGGGGTTGGGGGGGGAGGTGAGGAGGCAGAAGGGAGGGTGGTGGTGGACTGGGTTTGCCTAAATAAATGCATGAATACTCTCTTTCACTGGCTGGAATCTTTGAAGTGAGCTATAATTGCAGTCTCTCTTGTCCAGCAGTAGAGCCGGCAGCAGTCAGTCAGTCAGTCAGTCAGTCAGTCAGTCAGTCAGTCAGTCAGTCAGTCAGTCAGTCAGTCAGTCCAGGCCCCAGCTTAACCCTGACATCTGGCTGCAATGTTGGTAAAAACTTTAGGAATTCAAGTGAATTGACTCAGACTGGCTACAACGTTCGGGCAACAGTCTGCGCCAGCATTTGTGGAGCAGATACACTGGAAACGCAGCAGGATTATTTTAGAAGTATCATAAGCTTATGGAGTTTGAAGTTCATATCCACATCCAGGCTGCAGAATCAATGCACATTAAAACTAGAAGTGACACAAGGCCATCCAGACATTTTCCCCCTGACCAGGGCAGGGGTGACGCCATGCAGCAGCAGCAGCAGCAGCACCCTAACAGCAGGAGAGGAGCCTCACAAAGCCCCATTCACACACAGCACACATCCACCCATTAGGTAACACTCACTCTCAGCCCAGCGAACCCCCAGGATACTCAGGAACAGCACAACCTGTGTCTACTGTACTGTACTGTACCGCTGCTGGCACCCTGAGAAGGGGTGGGGGGGGGGGGGGGGGTTGCAGGGTTACAGGGTGTGTGTGTGTGTGTGTGTGTGTGTGTGTGTGTGTGTGTGTGTGTGTGTGTGTGTGTGTTTCCCTGTATGTGTGTTTGTGTGATTAAGGAGGAATTGACCTTCTGAATGTTTCGATTCGCTTCAACCCCCCTTGTGTGTGACAGCCATTGTTCTGAAGCGATACGTGTCCCACCAGGTGTGTGTGTGTGTGTGTGTGTGTGTGTGTGTGTGTGTGTGTGTGTGTGTGTATGTGTGTGTGTGTGTGTGTGACAGCTCTATGATTTAACGCCTTTAGGTCTGTGTTTTAACGAGAGAAGGGAACTTCAGCAGCCGGTAGGATATGTGGGACCCTGGGGATTCGCAGGTTTACTCAGAGGCCTTGCCTGTCTGCCTCTGCCCCAGAGACAGAGCTGTGATCAGGGTGCAGGTCCGACCCGGCCTGGGAGGTGTGACGAATGGGACACCTGAGCTAGACTGTAACACCGCCAGTGCGGTGGGTCCCCCCTAATCACTGGAGTTAGCCATGGGGCGCTCCGGCTGCCCAACTTCCAGCGTCAGGTTTCGGATTCCGGTGCTCTCTCGGAGTTCTGACCTGGTGGTTCGGGGTGTCGGGTTCTCTCTGCATCCACACACACACACACACACACAATTACACACTCTCTCAGACCACATACACACACACACACACACACACACACACACATAAACACGCACATGCACACACACACACATGCACACATGTACACACACACAGACACACACACACACACACACACACACACACACACACACACACACACACACAGACACACACAGACACACACACCTCACCTCACACCCAACACTCCTGAGCCCTTTACTGGGGTAATCATGGCCGTGGTGGATTTCAGGTCCTACATGGAGCAGAGTTTACAAGACTGGGCCTCCTCAGCAGATGGCCAATGCACGAATGTTCTGAAATATGATCATTTTACATGCTATGTGATGCCTATCCAATAAACCAAGAATATATGGAGAAATTATACGCCAGCTGTTCTGACACTCAGTCCTCCAAAAGACCTCTTTAAAGCTCCCCTTCAATAACATGCTGAAGGAAGTATTATTATTAGTATTATGATAAGTCATAACTTACACAACATACTCTCAGGATCAAATAAACGATGGAGAAAATGAAATGGTCAGTGAATAAACACTTCCCTAAATTTGTCATCGACCGTTGAAGCTGGCCTACTCTGCGGTCTGGGGGGGGGGGGGGGGGGCTGGGGGCAGATGAAGGGGGCTTTGAACCCGATCCTTAGTGACATAGATCTCTGTTGACATGGCAAACTATCAGTTACAGCGTTAATTGAACGTCTAATAGCTTGCATAGAGCGGATGGCTGAGGGTGAAACATCTCTCCCTCCCTCTCTGGTTTTATTTCTAGATCAGCTTGGGGGGGGGGGGGGGGTGCAAGGGGCCTGGCTGACGCTCTCCACGGCCAGGACTGAAGCCTCCCTGTGCGGACACTCTGGCCCTCCGCCTCCCCTTACCTTGCTGACATCCACCCCGACGGTAGAGGGGAAAAGGGAAAACTACGCAGGAAGATATTTCAGTAAACTCTGTGTCAACAGCGATCCGCTGGCTCTGCCAAATCAAACACCATTTGCACTTGTTTCTCCCCTTAATCGCTCATCTAAACAAGCTTGGGGGTTGGGGGTTGGGGGGGGAGGTGAGGAGGCAGAAGGGAGGGTGGTGGTGGACTGGGTTTGCCTAAATAAATGCATGAATACTCTCTTTCACTGGCTGGAATCTTTGAAGTGAGCTATAATTGCAGTCTCTCTTGTCCAGCAGTAGAGCCGGCAGCAGTCAGTCAGTCAGTCAGTCAGTCAGTCAGTCAGTCAGTCAGTCAGTCAGTCAGTCAGTCAGTCAGTCCAGGCCCCAGCTTAACCCTGACATCTGGCTGCAATGTTGGTAAAAACTTTAGGAATTCAAGTGAATTGACTCAGACTGGCTACAACGTTCGGGCAACAGTCTGCGCCAGCATTTGTGGAGCAGATACACTGGAAACGCAGCAGGATTATTTTAGAAGTATCATAAGCTTATGGAGTTTGAAGTTCATATCCACATCCAGGCTGCAGAATCAATGCACATTAAAACTAGAAGTGACACAAGGCCATCCAGACATTTTCCCCCTGACCAGGGCAGGGGTGACGCCATGCAGCAGCAGCAGCAGCAGCACCCTAACAGCAGGAGAGGAGCCTCACAAAGCCCCATTCACACACAGCACACATCCACCCATTAGGTAACACTCACTCTCAGCCCAGCGAACCCCCAGGATACTCAGGAACAGCACAACCTGTGTCTACTGTACTGTACTGTACCGCTGCTGGCACCCTGAGAAGGGGTGGGGGGGGGGGGGGGGTTGCAGGGTTACAGGGTGTGTGTGTGTGTGTGTGGTGTGTGTGTGTGTGTGTGTGTGTGTGTGTGTGTGTGTGTGTGTGTGTGTGGTGTGTTTTTCACTGTATGTGTCTTTGTATGATTGAGGAGGAATTGGCCCCTGAATGTTCGATTCGCTTCAACCCCTCCTATGGGTTGGTGTGTGTGTGTATGTGTGTGTGCGAGTGTATGTATGTATGTGTGTGTGTGTGTGTGTGTGTGTGTGTGTGTGTGTGTGTGTGTGTGTGTGTGTGTGTGTGTGTGTGTGTAAGAGTGTGTGTGTGCCTGCGTGTGTTCGCTTGTGTATGTGTGTGTGTTTAGGGGGGTAGGGGGTCCGACATCAGAGCAGGACGTAGGAGCAAGGAAACAGGGTAAAGCTCTCTCCGACCGCATGACGTTTTTCCATCAGGGGGAAGTGACAGGGTTACATGGTCTGTGATTAATACTCAAGCCCTTGATGTTTAATTTAAAATAAACCCAGCCAGCCTCTGATTATTAGTCCAACTCCCCAGAAGAATACAACACACAATGCACCTTTCAGGATTTTTTTTATACAAACACTTTTTTCCCTCCTAATAGCTGAGGGTGTGCTGTTGCTGTGCTGTAGGGTGAGGTTTTTTTTTAATGTTTCCAATGCGCCACTTGCAAAAAGGGGAAAACCCAACACGGTATTGCCTTACACTACACCTCAGTGTACTGCAATACATGTCACTTTGAACTATTCTTTTTTTCTCCTGAACTGGAAAAGAAAGTGGAGTGGGCTCAGTGTGCGGAGTGGAGTACTTGTTGGGGCAGGGTACCCTGTAGCTCCACGAGCCTTTCTTCTGTTTGAGTTCCTTGTGACGAGAACCCTCGACAGCTCACCTTGTTTGAAGACAAGGGGCAGGCGGGGGTGGGGGGGTCTGGTGGGGGGGGGGGGTAGGGGGTGTTGGTGGTGGTGGTGGTGGTGGGGGGGGGGTTCAGTGAGGCTGGTTCCCTAGATGCAGGTATTTGATGTATTTCAGTATCCGGGGCATCGTGCCAAGATGCATTCCACCTCCCCAGGGTAGTGCCTTTGACCAGGAGGGGGTCTGCTTGTGGTGCAGAGAAATACCAGTCTTCCCTTTACCCCCAGTTTGGCTCCCACTATTTATGCTTTCTAGTGGTCCCCACTGCCATCAAGCCATGGTCCCCCTCTGCTGTGCATGATCTGCTACTCATCTATTCACCTATCCTTCTGTTCTCCCTTTCTCAACTGTCTTTCTCTCCTCTGAGCCCCGGTCACATTCCCCGTTCACTACGTTGTGTCTATATATGCCCCAGTGACATTGCGTCAATAGAGGGTGCTCAAGAGCTGCCCTACCAAGTATAGAAGGATAAAAAAAATATATATATGTATCAGAAAGAAACAAATCTTTTCGATCAATCAATATTCTACATTCTAAACATATATCAAATTATTTTTTCCAACGCGGAGGAGTTAGTGTTACTTGCAATTAGCATTTTAGCCACTCTCACTGCATGAGTAACACTAGGGGGGCAACACGACTGCTTGCACTGCTATTAGTACCAATCAGCCAAAGTCTACGATGAACTCTGTGACGAACTAACTGTTAGTCAGTGGAGGAAGGCTAACTCCAGAAGGTAACACCGAATAGGTTTGCCACCAGACTTGACGCAGAAATGGGAACTTTAAACAAGCTAGTGAGTGAGTCATTTATATTCAACAGCTCATTCAAATATTTTTGGATGAAAATATTTTGGGACAATATTGAAACAAATATTGTCACTTTCAGAATGCATGGTGCAGTACGCATAGAAAGATAATTCAGGTTGACAATCGCCCCACCAATAGGAAAATCTGATGCAGCACCACTGCCTGGCCCTATAATTTAACCACAGTCAAAATTCACCACCCGTTGTCTCCTCATCTCTTATACCATGACAGCAGGTCATTTAGACTCATGGGTAATGTAGGCTGCACAAGAACTGCATACAGCACCATCTCTGAGAGGCCAGGACCACAAACTACACAAACTCATCTGCTGAAGCTCCTCCATAAGTATTGTAGTATTCCTGCCCACACATCTCTTCATATATGTGTGTCTATGGGGGACAGCAGTCAACCAGGCCTCTCTGCCTCTTCACATGCAAACTCCCGCTGGCTCGAGGGAATCTCTGGGAGTGAGGGGTCGATGGGTGGATCTGGCAACCCTCCAGCATCTACCCGCCCCCACCGCCTCTCCCCATCTCTTCCCCAGAGTACACACACC
>NC_139663.1:3837249-3847249 GCF_951799395.1 Argentina silus
GGCCAAAACTTAAACATCCACATTCCCTCAAAATTGGATTAACAATAATGTGCAATGCAGTACAGTTCTGTGTGTATTGTAAATAGCAATTCCATGTGGAATGCAATCCCATAATACTCAGTTCCAGACTGCAGTCAAGCACCATAAGCTTCTGCTGAAACATGTAAATGATTGTTCTATGTTGCTGTTTATTATGATAGCGGGGGGGGGGGGGGGGGGGGGGGGGGGGGTAGAACTGTCAGGTGACATCATGTCATATTCCATATACATTCCATATTCATTTGTTCACTCATAGATCTCAGGAATGCGATGATAGGACAAGGCCTATCCAATCCATCAAACCAACTGCCAGAGCCTGGCTGTCTGATGATACAGCTTGTGTTTCTTGGAGGGCCCATATCTCAAAGTGTCCATATTTAACCATGAGTCATGACACTCAGGAAGCCATTTCTTTAGCTTGTTGTCTGTTTACTGTAATCATCAGTTCTTTGGAGGTCGTATTTCTATCCACACACACACACACACGAGGAGACAACACCTTTTCTCCAATTACCAAAGTCCCAAGTTGTTGCTCTGCATGCAATGTTTACTGTCTGTGTGGTTCAGCTGTAACAACATCGCGCTGGGCTTTTCCATCTGAAATTAATCAGCGCTGAAGTCATAATTAATATGTCCTCTGCAGACATTCCAGCTGAGTGATTTATCTCGATGTCTTCTTCACAATGCAAAGAAGGTGTCTGCATGTGTTCTGAGGAGAGGTGCTGACTAATATCTGGAGAGGATTAGGAGATGTTAGCATCTTTCGCACACGAATGACATTCCTATGGCTCCACGTGTGTCTGGTTCACGTTCACATTGTACAGTTTAGAGGAGTCAAAAGGCCCACCGTCAGCAGGTCCGTACAGCAGGGCTCAGCTCTTTCCACTTCCCTCTGTTCTTTGACAAATTGGGATGAAAGACAAAGAGGGGGGGAGAGAGGGAGAGAGAGAGGGAGAGAGAGAGAGAGAGAGAGAGAGAGAGAGATGGACGGATGGACAGACATGGAGACTGGAGAGAGTGAATATTGTGGCTATTTGTTACCCGGTTAAAGAGGAAAAATCCTATAATTGGCCTGTGGGAGGACAAAGGCTGCTGTGTATGTTGGAATCTGTCTAAAAGCCTGTTAGTTCAATTAGCATTAGATTACACAGGCCCCTGAGAACTGACCGAGGGGTGTTTAGAGTCCACGTGGCCAGCTTAGGCTGTCGAGAGAGAGAGAGAGAGAGAGAGAGAGAGAGAGAGAGAGAGAGAGAGAGAGAGAGAGAGAGGGGGGGGGGGGGGGGTAAAGAGAGAACAAGAGGGTGGAAGCATGGATAGATAAAGGTAGAAAGAGAGAGGGGAAGCATGGAGAGAGAGAGAGGGGGGGGGGGGGTAAAGAGAGAACAAGAGGGTGGAAGCATGGATAGATAAAGGTAGAAAGAGAGAGGGGAAGCATGGAGAGAGAGAGGTCTGCTGTAAAGAGTGAAAAGTATGGGTGGATAAATGGAGAGACAAAAAGAGAGGGAGGGGGGGGGCGATTGTATGAGAATAGGAAAGAGAGAGACAGACGTGGAGTGGGATGTTTAACGACTATAGTATAGATGTTGTGAGCTGGTAATGTAAAACCTCCACCGTGTTTTGACGTTAGAAGAATAATGGAATGTTTTCATACCGACCAAAAACCCACAAGATTATATTAAGCCTCTTCCCAGACATAAATACGAGAGCTGAGATATTACTTTCTCATGATGTTGTTGGTGCCTTTCAACACAATGGTGTTGCTGATCCGTCGGGCCACCTCAGGCAGGCGGGTCGTTAGGATGCCTTTAAAGAAGATTTGATTAACATAATCAACAACCTGTCAATCGAAAAAAGTGACCTCCATTTTCCGAAGTACCCTTGGTCCCTGTGTGAATGTCTTGACCTGACGGTATGTGCTCTCTGGTACATCTGTAAAGAAATGTTTTCTGTGCTCAGGCCAATGGCCTCACAGCCTCCAGACAGACAGACGGACTGCTGTCCCTCAGGGGAAGTGCTGTCTACATAATTTGGATGAGTAACTAGAGAGAGAAAAAGAGAGAGAGAGCTGGAAGTCTGCGGGATGGGAAAAACACATCCATCCATCTACATCATCACAATGTGTACTGTAAGTGTGCAAATGTGTGTGTGTGTGTGTGTGTGTGTGTGTGTGTGTGTGTGTGTGTGCGTGTGTAGGACCCACCCTGAGTGACCCGGTTGCTATAGCAGTGAGACTGGAAAGCTGCAGGCCCACCACACCACAGCACAGAGGACTGTCTATCCACGCTCCACACAACAACAACAAGAGAATGTTCCCATCCTCATTCATCCACTTAGTGTCCAGTCCAGCCCTATGATGTTTTTAACACACGGCTTAACCCTCTCTAGTGAAATCAGACACCGGCTCCAGACAGCTTTGTTACAAGCCGTCAGCCATTGTTAATTGATGAGTCCCTGTTTATCTTTCCCTTATTCTTCCTAATTGGTGAATCTCTCCTTTATCCCTCATTCACAAGGATAGGACTCCACACTACAAGTGCTTTACTTGTACATAAAAAAAAACGTTCTACTTTCAGGTACATTCAATTGTATAGGTTTTTATTTGATCTTACTTTGTTCACTACGCACCAAGCACTGCTTCTAGTTTCCCCTCTGAGACACCCATAGAGCTGCCCACGCCTCTAACAAGAGGAACATCCAGACAGTGTTACTGTAATCTGTTCCTGTAGTGTGATATCTCCATATCTAGGCTGATAACTGGGTAGTCCTGGACACCTCTGCTATCTCCTGGCTCACTGGTTGCCGTGGTTTTAGGCTGTTGATGTTTTTGTTGTGTGTCCTGCCTAAGAGATGGTACTGTCTTGTTTGTATTGTCTATGTGTAGAGTGATAGAAAGGGGATACGTGCATTTTCGGGTCTATTAAAGTAACCTAAATCCTTACTTTTACCCTCACCTCTAACCCCCAGTTTGCTTTCACACTACAAAACCTTTCTTTCTCTCCTTTTTTCCATCTCTCTGTCTGTTTGGATAGCTCAACCCCCCCCCCCCCCCCCACACACACACACACCCCTCCCTACACAGGAAACCAATGTCGGGGAAAAGGGCTTGTGTGTCAGTCCACTTAAAAGTGAAAGAATCAAGAAAGAAAATAAACAAGTGGGAGAAAGTAGCAGCAGAACAAAGCGGAAGAGAATTAGCGACGATGCCGAGACGATGCATGGTTCTGGCTGATGTCCATACTGATACACAGCACGGGCCGGGGCCGGGGCCGGGGCCGGGACGACTGTAGCGTTTGAAAGCAGCCACCTTCTGATGTTATCTCAGGACTATTAGGCTGCCAGGATTACGGTTGTTGTTTTGATGACGGCGGCAGGGTGTAAGGCAGCCTGCCTGAATTTCCTACTATTCCACGCTGGCTAATCGTGTTAGTAACCCAGAGAGATTACTGTGTGTGTGTGTGTGTGTGTGTGTGTGTGTGTGTGTGTGTGTGCCCACTGGGGCAGTCATGTTTGTCTTGCCCTCTTCTCTCTCTCTCTCTCTTTCTCTCTCTCTCTTTCTATCTCTCTCTTCTCTCTCTCTCTCTCTTTCTCTCTCTCTCCCTAAGGTTACAAACTGTCACCGTACTGTATTTAACAGGTTTCATTGATCACTCAATTAGTAACTAATCCGGAGTAGCTGAGGTAACCATTATCTAAGAACAATGAGTAACTCTGTAACTTCATTTACCATCCTTGACTTTAAGGTGGATGCCGAAAGATAATCACAGGAGTAAGTGTGGATAATGACAGTGTGTTTTGAAATTATGATATCTTCTCACAAGTGTTGTATTATGGGATTTTAGCTCCTCGGGTAGGCAGGGAGATGACATGTACATCACTCCTCCTCTAATCACACATCAAAGACTCGTCATCACCACAGAGACAGACTGACCGACACAATCAAGCTCACATCAAAGAGACAAGGAAAGAATTCAACACACACACACACACACACACACACACACACACACACACACACACACACACACACACACACACACACAGCTATGTATCAACACTGCAACTATCTTTCAAGGGGTAAAACGATATCTGTAGGTGAGACTTACAACGCCATGCAAAGGTGTGTGAGTGCTGAGATGAAAGAAAGATACCCCAACAAGTCTTAACGGCTTTGTTTTAGAAAGTGCCTGGGCAGTGATTTATCTGTAGGAATGCAGCAGAATCACACTCTGCATATTAAACAGCTTGGCGGGGGGAAAAAACGGTATAAACGACAGACAGGTTGAAGGGGAGGGGGGGGAAAATACATTAAAAGGTTCTGTAAAGTTCCTGTGGGTACAACCAGGGCTGTGTTCCATGGTCTGGTCCACATGCTGACAGCTTTACGCCTGTGGTCCTGTGCTTTAACTGCTGCCTTGAATAAACCCAAAGCCACCTACTCTCCACTCGTTTCGTAAACCTAGGTCCAGAAAATCAGCATTGCTAAAGTATAATGCTGTGCTATCAGCTGTTAAGAAGTGGTTAAGTATGACGGTTAACTTAATTAGCTGGTTGTTTGACCGTTAAATCTTGTCTCTCAGCAGGTGTTATGTCTGTATGCTAAAACCCAAACAAAACCTCCATAAGCCACAACAAACCTGAGAGGGTCACGGCGGTTAACTTCATCGACCCTGTGACCCCTCTGATTCTACTAAAAACCCAGTTAAAAGCCACACAGCCCTCCTTTCTTCCCTCCGCCTTTCATTTCTTAATCATGGAGGTTGGACCCACAATGCACTGAGGTCCACTGGGACATGTCCGGGGTGTTTATGGGGTCAACCGCTCTGACACCCGGCTCTTCCCTGGGTCACCTGACCCACACTGTGGGCAGGAGCCTGGGGATCGCTCTGCTGCCATGGAAACCGAGTTAGATCTACTCAACTATGCAACTATTATAGTACAGTGAGGTATGTGAGGTTGCTAGTTTGGCTTTCGCTCGACATGTAAGAGTCCTCCAGTCCACACAGACCTGAAGCAACCCCTTAACACCACTCTCTCTGTTCATTCCCACCCCACCACCCTGGCTCCCCTCATTCTACCCCACCCATCGCTCTCTCCATCCCCAGAGTGCTGTGGGAGAGGGGACATAGTGAGAACATCCATCCCCACCGCCGGCCCTTGATGACAGTATCAAGTGTTTGTAAGTATAGCCTGCCATGTTTGTAGGGATCCTGCAGGAGCTCAGCACACTGGGACCATTCTGCTGCACCACAGGTGTTTATGTGAAATAGCCTCTTTTAAACCTGAACATGGCTGTGAAGTGTGGATCAGAAAATAAGTATGTCCAGCCGCTCACCAAATATACATGTGTAAAGTCTCTCCATCTCAAAGACAGCTGATAAACTCATATACATACCATAAGTTGTTATCCTTGACTACTTTTAGATGGTTCAGGGAAAAACATTCTCTTACCCTTCTTTCAAAGTCAATTATGGTAAAAGGGAGCAATGATACTGCAGTTTTGACACTCGTCATCAAGCAAAATCACACACTTGATGTGAGAACTGCCGAGGCTGACTTAAAGACAAGAAAAGGAGCCAGGCAATTTGTTTTTCAGACTCCAGTTTCAACATGAACAGTGTCTTTTTTCTCTTTGTCTCCTCCTCTCTTTTCATTTGAGCTTCTCAAAGGGCAGGAGATCTACAGTGAATGGGTTTCAAAAGCAGCAGTCTGGTGGGGCACTTTACTTGAAAGAAACACCACCAGTGTTCTCTTCATGGAGGTTACTCTTCACTGAGCACTTTTAATGTGCCCTCCCCTGACTTTCCCTCCCAGCATGCCATAATGGTACATTCTGTGCCTCTAACATCCAGAAGTGGTTCATTCCAAGCTCTTAGGGATGAATACAGAGAAGTGATACAACATGTAAATAAGTAAGAGAATACCACTTTTTTGTGTCCTGTGCAAAAAAAAGGAATAACATCAAAGTAGTCAGTACAGGTAGCTGATCCACAAGCATGCATTTCCCTCACGGTAGGGGAAAGCCAGACATACCACAGGCATAAGAGAACATATTTTCTGGCTTTTATCAAACAAGAGACAACACACACATGGCTATTACACTGTGGCAATGTTTTTTTTTTTGAGTCCATGAATATTACCATGTGCGGAGAGAAGAGAATGATTTTGGAGAAGAATGGCCGTTGCATGCTGTGGTAGTGTCAGAGGTGGGGGGGTAGGGTAGAGGTGGGGGCTTAGATATTTGAGTATAAATAGCGTGAAAAGAGTGGCTGTGCCAGACAGGAATGTCCTCCTCAAGGGCATCTGTTGGCCGGTGCCCAGCACGCCATGATGGGTGCTAACATTTGCTGGAGAGCAGCCAAGGAACAGGAACAGGAGAGAAGGCAGAGCAGGAATTCCTCCTGGAGCCTCTTGTCTCATATTGTTGGTCCTGTTTCTCCCCCTGACCTGGCTGCCCTGTTTTCCTGCAGGAATCCTTCCTTCAGGGGGGGAGAAAAGAGAAGAGGGGAAGAAAAGGGAGGAGAGGAGAGAGATAAAAGGTGGAGAAGGGGTGTAAGAAGTAGAGAGGAGAAGTATACAGTAGTGGGAATAAAAGAGGGAGGGGGACGAGGAAAGGAAAGGAGGAAAGAGGAGAGGAGGCGAGGGAGGAGAGAGAGGTGGAAAGGAAGGGAGGATAATGAGGACATCAGGAGAGGGAGACATTAGAGGAGGAGAGAGGATATGCTGTAAGAGGTCAGTGGGTAAAGGAAAAGAGGGAAGCAGAGAGGGGAGTTTAGGACAGGAGAGGTGTGGGGAATAGAAGATGGGGGAGTATTTCACACTTCTTGTTATAATGATTTTTTGCCTTCCCAGCAATCGATCAGGTTTCTCTGAAAAACAATCTGTGGAGGAGTTACTTTTCAAGAGCACCCAGCCATATTCAAATGCTCTCTTTCCCTACCTCTCTCTCCCTCTCCTCTCCCCTCCCTTCTCCTCCCTCTCCCTCTCTCTCTCTCTCTCTCTCTCTCAAGCTGCAGACAAGTTTTTTTACATGATGAAACACAGGGCCAACTGGGAGCTATTCTGAGCGGCCATTACCTGGATATTAAAGACGTGCGCAAGAGAGCCATTTAGGAATGGAATCTGAACAAACGACCTTATGAAAAACAACCGGACGGCCTTTCATCAGATCCCTCTCACTTCTCAAAAAAAAACGTACGCCCCTGAAGAACCATGTAAAGTGATTATCCAGGTATTTCAGTGTGTGTGTGTGTGTGTGTGTGTGTGTGTGTGTGTGTGTGTGTGTGTGTGTGTGTGTGTGTGTGTGTGTGTGTGTCGCAGTGGAAACCCTGTACCCCTGTTTGTACCACCAGGAGCTCCTGTCACTCGAACAGTGACCCTACTCTTTTCAAGGGGTCAAGGGTGAAAGGTCAATGAGGTGACACTGAGTTTGTTAGCAGGAAGAAGTGCAGCAACCACCCCCCCATCCATCCCTTTAAAGAAAGAGAATACGGTTGGGATAACAAATAAATTTGCTGAATAAAGAGGAAAAATGCTCTGATGCTAGGTCTGGTAATAATTCATTGACTCCTAAGGGGCCAGAAAGGGAAGTGTGGTCATTTTGCCACCTCGGTGAAACGGAGAATGAAAGATGACCACAGAAAAGACTCATGGGTGCATTCCTCTGTGGCCGACTGTGATTCACAATCACAGTGCTGACAGTGAGGAGACACCCTGACTCCTGAGAGAGAGAAAGAGAGAGGGAGGAAGAAAGACAGAGAGGGTCATAGAAAGAGAAGAGAGTTCCTGAAGTGGCAATTTGTTGAGTTCTATAATGTCCTCCAGGCACAAATCCCCCCATTACATATACATGCCACGCATACATACGTGACACACACACATACACACACACACACACACACACACACACACACACACACACACACACACACACACACACACACACACACAGCAGAGAGAGAGAGAGGCGCCAGAGAGAGAGAGAGAGGTCAGCATTGGGGGGGGGGGGGGGGGGGGGGGGGGGCTGTGATGGGGGGGGGGAGGGCTAGCTGGCGATGGCGTTTGAGATTTCACAGCGGCGGAGAATTCCTCAGCTCCCACTTGTCACAGCGAGATTTGTTTCATATGGCATACAAAGGCGGCGCTGCAGAGTGCCACAGAACAGCGCTTGTTAGGAACAACCTTGCACACAATGGCACCTCTGTGAGTCCGCTGGGGGCTTCTCATAAGAGGAACTTTCTCCTTCTTAATCTTCCATCACACAAGTCACACAATGGAACAGAAAATATAGACATAGTCATCACAGGCCTATCTTTGGACTGCTTCCTGGGTTTTATTTGGTGGTTGTTGTTGTTGTTGTTGTTGGGACCATTGCAGCAGGGATGACGCCGGTTGTTTCTCCTCGTGCTGAATAGTAGGAGTAGATATGGTAAGTCATGGGGAACAGCAGCGTAGAGAGCGAGGAGGAGTAGGTCAGTAACTCAGAGGGCAGAGACAGACTGGTTGACAGGTAGGGTGTCCTGGAGGCAGCAGCACCTGTTACTGTACTGTCGGCTGTGGCAGGGCAGTAAAACACAACCTCTCTGGCCTGCTCTCTCTCTCTCTCTCTCTGATAGGGTAGGACGGGGAAACAGACATCTCCAAACACCCCATTCCTCTCTCTCTCTCTCTCTCTCTCTCTCTCTTTTGCTCTCTCGCTCTATTTCTCTCTCTGTCTGTCTCTCTTTTGCTCTCTCGCTCTCTCTCTCTCTCTCTCTCTGTCTCCAACGTACAGTACCAGGAGTGCAAGCAGAAGGGAAGAACAGAGCAAATGGAACTCATCAGAACAGATGAGTATCAGAGAAATATGGAACTCTCTCCCAATCCCCCTCAGAAAGAACACCCAGACTAGACAGACTGTTTGTTTAGGCCTGGTGTTATTGCTCCCAGTCAAAGAGCTACTATCTATATCTACTGTATATCCGTCCTAGGGTCATGCGAGCAGCCTCACATGCTATACCCACAGTGGAAGAGACAGCCTGAGGTGCTGCCCCCATGGTTTACAACGTCGGAGGCTACAAAAAGGGGACCTCACATGACTTCTTCGCTGTGTCAGGCCACGCAATGCCACCCGGTTAGAGTCAACCGCTGCATGATAGATCAGTCCAGCCCAGAGCACAGGCCTCCTTTACTGACTGTAAACCCTGCTGTCCGCAAACAATACACCCTGCTCCCTCTCCCTCACGAGAGGCCACCAGCAGCCCCACTGATGAAACCCCTTGTCCTGAGAATGTTGCTTTTCTTGTCAGTAAGTCGGGGATTTGATTTCCCATCTTTGTGTTGTTATCGGCGGTGGAGATGGACGGAGATAGAGAGAGAAGAGAGAGAGAGAGAGAGAGAGAGAGAGAGAGATAGAAGGAGGGAGAAAGGGGGGTGGGGGTGGTGGGGGAAGTGGTGTGGGCATGCCCGCTGTAGCTGTATCTCCCTCCCCCATCACAACTGCAGCTCGCTAAGTCACCCAACAAGGAGAGGACGGGTTCCCAGCGAACCAAGACCGCAGCTGCCTCTTCAAACAGACGCACCGCCACCGCTGCGCTCACACACGCCGCCCGCCCTTATTTAACCTGCATGACGCCATGAGGTACCCCCTACCATCAACCCACCCACCCGCCCACCCACCCACCCAAAACCACTACCTTCACCTGGCAGTCAGAGAGGCATAAGCACCCTTCTATTGTACAACAAACAGCCCCAACCATCCTTCCATCCTTGAATCACCTGATTCTAATATCCAGGTGTCCTAGATTCTTATTTCACTCCACCTCCCTCTCACTGTTTCTGTATATCTGTATTCTTCATCTCCCCTAACACCCTGCCTCCCTCTCTCCTCTCTCCTCTCTCCTCTCTCAGACATTCTCTCACCTTCACTTGTTATCAGCCCACTCCACTCCCTCACCTAACTCCTATCAGACTCATCTCTGTTCTC
>NC_139663.1:3854749-3859749 GCF_951799395.1 Argentina silus
GTTTACATAAACGCGCTGCGGTAATGATAGCCGTGAGGCTGCCCCCCCACCCCCACCCCCCCCACCCCCCCACCACCGCCTGCTCTACAGCGCTGTACCAAAAGCTGTCTTCACAGGAGCCAAATACCTTAAATACATAATTAGCGGGGTCATTTCTGCCTGGCCCCCCGAATGAGCCCGAGCGTGTCTGCATGAGGTAGGGGGTGGGGCAAGGGGCGGGAGGGGGGCGTAGGCGGGGGCCGGACGGACAAAGACACACATTCATGACCGTGGCCCAGGACAAACTGGCCACCGCCATCTTCAAAGGGCACCTCTGCGTTTCCTCAAGCCAGAGGCCACAGGTCTGAAAACTTAAAAACGAAACTTAACAGGGGTGAGAGTTGGAGGGAGGGAGGGAGGGAGGGATGGATGGATGGGGGAAAAGGGGTGAAAGTAATGAAACAAGGTTACAGGGTCTATAATTTGGGGAAGGAAATTGTCAAGGCCAACTAGCTGGGTCGAGACTGCAAGCTAACTGCTGCCGTCACTCAAAGGGGGAAGCCACCGTGTACGTAAATCAATGACACATTTTTAGTTCCATTTATTTAAGATGAGTCAGTGCATTGATTATTTAGTACCATAGTGGTCAAATGAACTGGAATTCCGGAGCGACATTTCCGCCTTGTAACAATGCTCAGCGTGTCAATGTAGCCTATGAAAGAGGCAAGCCTGCAGTCTCCGAGGGGGACAACAAATGATTTACAATGCATTCAACAACTTCCACTTTGTACCCCCCATTCCAATCCCCCCCCCAACTTCCCACCCCCGCCTGCTATGACCCCTGACCTGTGAACCCTGACCCAGGCATTGTCGGCCAGTCAGATGACAGCTTGCCTTCCACAAGGGCCAGGAATTCCAACGCTCCGTGTTTCACACCAGGTGACCTCCTTGGTATTGTTTAGCACCGCCACAACCTTCCCTCACACACACACACACACACACACACACACACACACACACACACGCACACACACACACACACACACACACACGCACACACACACACTAATCAGCACCCCTCTTCACACCTTGTCTGCCCCCCCCCCCCCCCCGCCCCCCTCTGGCATTGTTTATGAAACCATGTCCACTTAGTGCTCTCCTGTCTGCTCCCTCCAGCTATGGCGCCAATTACCTACATCCTGAGTCCACTTCAGTCTTTCTCCTCTCCTCTGTCCCTCTCTCTTTCTCTCCCTCTCTCTCTCTCTCTCTTTTCTCACTCTTCTGACCCCTCTGGGCTTTAACACTCTTCTCTCTTTTCTCCTTTGCTTTAACCCCCCCTCCCCCTTTTCTCCCACATTGTTATCCTCTTCTCCCTGCTTCGTGAACTCTTGATACCTCTCTTACTGACGCCCCCCCCCCACCTCACCCCCCCCCCCCCCCGCTTTCTCTCCCTCGTACTATGAATGAATCTCTCTGCACTAGATAAAAACAATAAAAATTTAATGAACCTGATACCCCTCTTCTTCTTTTCTCCTTTTTCATTCATCCCCGTGTTCCGCTGGCATTGAAGCTAGTGTCTCTCTCTCTGATCCTTCTTCTCTTTCATGTTCAGTTGTTTCCCTCCTCTCCTCTCTCTGGGTAATACGCGGGGTGTATCAGAGGAGAGTGGTGAGCTGAGGGGACTTTCATGTCCTCTAAGCCCCAGGATTAGGGTGGGCATCTGGGGGAAAGGTAATAAAGTCCCGTCCCCCCCACCCCCCTCCCTCCACCCCCATCTCTGGCCCTGGAGGATCCTGGAGGAGAGCCCAGTCCCAGCTTGCTCCGCAGGCCCCAGCAAAGCTCACATTTCCTGGCTGCACACGTCGGCCGCTCTGCTCATCCTCACGCCCAGCTACTGTCCTGTCCTCCCTCCAGTCGTAGGTACAGATGGATACAGCTTCTCTCCTTTCACTTGTATACACAAGGACTGGTACCCTCCACCTTAACCCCACGACTGTATACAAGTAAATGAGACCAATACGCCAGCTAATCTTTGTCTCATCCTGAATTCCACCAAGCCTGGTAACCACAATTTTACCACAGTGTCACCCCTTGGTACCCTCCCTGGCACCCCTCAGACTAGACCACTATCAACTCCCCAACCTCAGGAAACCTCAGCTTCACCCTGAGGTCCAACCACACCACACCACCCCAGCCAGAGTCCCCTCTCTCCAGCCTAAACCTTCCCAGTGCCCCCCTAAGTGATCGAGAGAAGACCACCTCAGGCCAACCTCCATCTTATGAACAAGCAGGGGGAAAAACGCAGGAACCCGACATTTTGTAGAAAGTTTGATAAGCAGAAATATATTTATTATTGAAAACATAAATATATAAATTATAATCATTGCTGTTTTTTTATCCAATGGAGGCCCAAATAAAAAAAAGCTTAAAAAAATAAAATAAAAAAGCTTTAGTGATAGTATTGTTGTTGTTGTATGTTTAGTTATGCAATGGTCCCTGGTTTATTGACAACTCTACTAATGTACGCAATGCGATTGTGAATTTCAGACTTACTTTATAAATATAGCACCAATCAAATCACCATGGACATCTGTACTGCATGTGGAGGATCTTGCCACAACCACTCAGCAGCAGCAGATACAGTGTTGCCTCTCCCAGCCGTCTCCACCCCAACACCACAACATCTCCCACCCTCCGCCTATCATCAAACCAGTCTTCACAAACAGTGGTATCTTGTGTCTTCCTCACGTATTCATTTACAGTTGGAACAGTCTCCATAGCAAAACACACAGACTCCTAGGCTTACTGCTCCGTTTACGGGGTGGCGACCCATAGCCCTCTCTGTGGTGCGTTATGTGGGTATTGTGAGTTGCATTTGAGGGGGGGGGGGGGGGGGTGTTCAGAGATGTGTTAATGTGTCAATGGAAGAGTAGGGCTTGGCTAACAAGGAGGCCATTCATGCACACACTGGTTTGTTCACTCACTCACTCACTGGAGATGGACTTTGTACTCTGTAGGAACAGGTTGTGTGCTGGTGGGGCGGACCGGGCACCATCTTATCAATGGTGTGTGATATCGGTGAAAAGTGGCTTCTCTCTCACTCACACACACACACACACACACACACACACACACACACACACACACACTCAGGATCTGTCTTTTACATGACTCACGTACACACAAACGCACGCACAAACACACACTGAACAAGGCTCAATCAAAGTGTGAACACTGGGGAATTGGTTTGTGTGTGTGTGGGTATTCTATCTCTTCCATAATGTGAGAGTGTGTTTGTGTAAAATCGCACTCTGGTTTTGTGATGGTGTATGGTGCAGATAGGTAAGTGAGTTGAGCGGATACCTGGGTGGACACTGGACGGCCACAGTTCATAGACCATACAGCGGTTCCATGACGCCCCAGTTGAACACCTTCTAGAACAGTAATGCACTGCTGATGTTCAGCACCTCCCTTTCTCATTCATTAACCCCCCTTTTTTGCATCGTTTCCATGGATTAAATACAGACATTCAACCACAACAAAAGAAACAAACATACTTCCTGCTTGAATATAAGTAAGCATAATATATTTTTTAACAAAAATAAAGCATCTTCCTGTACTGACTCTGTCATCCCAACTTCTCCTCACACATTTCCAGACGATACACTCGACTTGAGATTGTTTCAGATATACTGTAAAATAATAGGCAACATGGACAAGAGTAACAACATTATTAACAACAACTAACAAAAAGGACATGGAGATTGCGTACAGAGAATCAGCCAGACCATCATTCTTTTACACGTCTCAGAAATAACATCGCAGTGTCTTGCTTTTCGCACCGGGAGAGAGAGAGAGAGAGAGAGAGAGAGAGAGAGGAGAAACAAAATGTTCACACGTATAAATAGTTTATTAGTAGCAACGTGCTTTCCTTTCTGAGTCATACTGTAGTGTACATGGCTGAAGAGCAGAAGTCGGTACAGAGAGAGAGAATCCCCTGACGATGGGGAGAGAAATACAAACAGAATTCTCCCAACAAAGTGAACATGGAAGTGATGGGCAGAATGTTCATAGGTCCTATTATAATGTACAGACGGTTTCTGGATTACAGGTAACATGGCCTAGGCTTTCTACACTACCCTCTCTCAAAATCTCTCTCTCTCTCTCTCTCTCTCTCTCTCTCTCTCTCTCTCTCTTTTTCATTGACTGTCCAATCAATTGTCGCGTAGACAACTGGCCAAGGCATGCAAGGAAACCTCAGCATGTCCCATGTGCACAAGGTTTGTCTCACTGAAGTTCAGATGTGGCCATAAGGATCCATTCAACAGATTCCTCAACAAAGCTTAATCCAAGGGTCCTTCCTGGTTCTCTCTTCGCATTCATTTGTCCCAAAGTGTGTAGCAATGACAGACACAACAACAACTCTCTCTCTCTCTCCTCTATGCTCTGCCCCAGCTCAGTATTGGCCTCCTCATCCTCCTCATGAGCATCAGTGTTCGTTTGATTAGGTCTGCTGCAGGCGGCAGAGGGAGTCATCACTGGTTATGGTAAAAAAAGAAGCACCTTTGGCATTTTATTCACTGTTTGTCTTTTAGTCTCTTGTGTCTACAGTATTGTTTGTTTTTAAAAGGCGGTGGCGTGGGGGTCAGGGAGGGGGCAGGGCGGCTGACCAAGCTTGGCAGCTTCCTCTCTTTGGCCCCTCCGACACTGAAGTCCCTTGTGCTGCTTGGTCTCACCTCACGTCCACTGAGGGGGAAGAGAGAGAAAGCTAACGTTAGCAGTAGCGTCGCCATTCACAAAATGAGATCACTTCAATGATCCCCATACAACTCAAATATGTAGGGCAAATTTGCAGAGATAGTCATATTTGTGCCCAGTTTGTTTTATTCATTAGCTCACCGCGACACACACACACACACAACACACACACACACACACACACACACACACACAGAGCATTGCATTGGCCACATGTTTTTCCTGATTTCAACAACAGCAATCAAATAACAACACAGATCAAA
>NC_139663.1:3862249-3867249 GCF_951799395.1 Argentina silus
CACACGAATGTTAGCGATGGGAGATATTTTTTTTTGTGGGAGGGTGTATAAGCACAAAGAGAGAGACAGATAGTTGGAGACAGACAGAGAGAGAGAGAGAGAGGAAGGAGAGAGAGAGAGAGAGAGAGAGAGAGAGAGAGAGGAGAGAGAAAGAGGTATTTTTTCCCCCAATCCTTTTCCGGCCTACAGCCAAGTCAGGTTATAGTTGGTGAATTGGTCAGACAGGCCAAATAATAGGCCATTCCTCTCTGATACTACATGACCTTGTAATGTCTGCACCGCCGCGTTCACACAATGGAGCGCAATGATGTCACGTTGTAGCAACGTTAGCCGGCTGAGAAGGAAAGAGAGGTAGACACGGAGTGAGAGAAAAATGAGGGAGGGAGTATCGCATACAGCATCCTTCCTTTGAGACATTTTCATTTTAGAGAGGGAGGAAGAAATAGAAAGAGGGAGGAAGAAGGAGAGAACAGAGGGAGAGAGAAGAGGGAGAGAGAAAAGAGGGTAAGTAGAAGAGGTATGTGGTGAGCAAACAGTGGACAATGGTGTCTGGGCTTCGGTGGTGTGTTTGCTGTTATCTGCTCTGACAGAGTGGGAAAGGGTGAAAGGGCCAATGTAGAGGGTGAGAGATGGAGGGAGAGGGGGTGTTGAATTTGTGTGCGTTCCCGGGACCATCCTTCTCATTAAGGCATGGGGTTGGGGGGAAGTGGGGGAGATATTTAAGGGGGGGGGGGGGGGGGTACTCTGACCGTGATCATGACTAGCATGAAGTCACATTCATACGTAACCTATTAAACCTGGTCTAGTTGGGTTTGATCCTCAAGGGCACCGGTGACTCACACAGCCACTCAATCTAGCTAAGTAGAAATCAATGGAAGAGGACCTCATCTATTCAAAAAGAACACAACTCATTCTTCAAACAGATTGATGAACAAATAAAATTTATCTTTTTGGAATAAAACAAGAAAAAGTCCATGAAACTCTGCATCACTGACCCAACATAAATGTGTTTTCTGTCCTCCAAAATGGACCAAAAGCAAATGGAACTTTGGTGTTTAGTTGAGGGAGCGGTCTCATAGGTGTGATAGACTGCTAGAGTTGTGTGTGTGTGTGTGTGTGTGTGTGTGTGTGTGTGTGTGTGTGTGTGTGTGTGTGAGAGAGAGACAGGGGAATCAGAGCTGCACGCTCACTGGGCTGCAGCTGTCTCTGTTCACGGCTCCGCTGCTGTTGGTTACCGGAATGTCTATGGGGTCAGAGCCAGCCAATCACAGACTGGGAGAGTCAGTGGTGCCTGACACCTACTACTGAAGCAGACCCTAATGAGAAATGTACACACACACACACACACACACACACACACAGTTGCACAAACAAACAGACGTTGACAGAGGAATAAAGCAGTGTTCTGACTGTGAGGCCCAGCAGTAGGCTTGTCACCATGCCCCTAACACAGCAGGGTTAAACACACACCCAGCAGGACAGCCCCCACACACACACCTCACTCCTTCTCCTCCCTATGTGTGTGTGTGTGTGTGTGTGTGTGTGTGTGTGTGTGTGTGTGTTTCTGTATGTGTGTCTGTGAGTGAGTGTGTGTGTGTGTGTGTGTGTGTGTTTCTGTGTGTGTGTGTGTTTCAACATGTCTCTGACAGTCTCTGCTCTGCCCACTTTGTCAACAGCAAGCTCTCTCCACCTCCGCTTTAATTTCCAATCTCTCTCTCTTCTTCTTTCTCTCGATGCATCCATCTCTTTTTTCCTCTCTCCCCCCTCCTCTCCCTTGTCCCCTAGACGAGGCCTGGCTCCCAGCACATTCCCCAGTAACAGTCATATATATACAGAGGCACATTATGAGAATGCTGTGATACTAGTGTGGGGGTGGGGGGGGGGATAGGTTCATTTCTGGGTCACACGCAACCAACCAGTCCTCCATGTTCTCTACCACCATATCAGATGTAACTCTGTCTGTCCTCTACAGTACAGTACCAATGCCCCCCCCCCCCACACCCACACACACACACACCACAAAAGACCCCGCGCTGCTACAGGGGGGCCCCACACACTCTATATATAAATCATCAACCTCTAAACTCCGCAGAAAGCCTGGGCCTGAGAAAGAGTCCCCCAGCGGTTATGGAACGACATCCGATCTGGCCGGGGCGACGAAGGGTTTACTCTCTTGGGAAAGGGAGGGGGGGTGGGGGGGGTGGTCTGGGAAGAGGAACGGGCCACCCTCCCCGTCGGTCTCTGCTCTTGGTCTCTCTCTCCGGGTCTCTATGAAGCTGATTGTCTGACTAAGGCCCGGGACTTCCCCCGGAGCATGTAAGGAAAGTTATAGCACGTCGTCCAAGGAAAACAAGCTGGGAGATGTGCATATGCACACCACGGGCTGCGAGCAATGGGAACAGCATCGGGATGAAGAAAAATAAATAAGAATGTGTTTGTGGGGGGGGGGCACAACAATTAATCTGTCAGTAACTAAATTAAGCATCCGAGATGCAACACATCCCTCTCAACCCCCCCACCTCCCCACCCCCCCACCAGCAACCCCCAATCTTATTTATTTTTCTTCATCCCGATGCTAACCCCCTCTAACCCCACTGCATTGTGAACGGCCAACCACTGGTGAAGGGGGGGGGGGGGTTGGTGAAGGAGTGAAGGGCTGTCTGTCTGTCTGTCAGTCTGGTTAAATGAAAGAAGGAACCAAATGAATCCCAGAAGCCTTCCCGTCAAGAGAGAGGGGGTGATCCTCAGAGAGAGCAGGGCACAGAGGAGTCACGGGCTTTGAAGAACGTGAGCGACAGCGGACCAAACAAATCTACCAGCGCTTTCAACTCTGAAGGGAGGGGGGGGGGGGGGTTGGTAGGGGGGGATGTGGGGTGTCTATAAGGGGTTGTGGGGTGTGTGGGGAGGTTGGGGGCAGGATTGGGGGTTTGGGGGGGTGGGGGGTGTGGGGTGAAGGGAGGAAACAAGAGGAGCATTTATCATGTGGCACGCAGGCAGGAATGCCAATGGAGGTCTGAGAAAAAGCACTCTGCTTCACGCCAGTCTCTCTCTTCTCCCGTCTCTCCCACAGCTCTCAGTGTGTCACCAGATGTGTCTGAGTTTCTGCCCGACCACAAACCAGATCTGCTTCTCCTCCCCTTCTCTGACCCAGTAGGATCATCAAATATCAAATATCAAAGCATTCAATGAGGAATAATCTTTCCTTCATTCCTCTGCTCCTTCCCATGTCCTCATACAAGAAAACACACCAACACACACACACACACACACATACACACACACACACACAAACACACACACACACACACAAACACACACACACACACACACACACACACACACACACCCCACCATATCACCTCACACAAGACGGTTTTCATTATTTCAGCTGTGACTCAATCTAAAGAGCACTGCTGTGCTGAGAGTTCTGGGGAAACCACCCTTCAAGAAACCAAAAATTAAGAAGAAAGAAAATGGGAGGTGGAAAATTATAGACAAGAGAGCAATTACTGAACACTTTAGGAGGGGAAAAGTAAACACGGTGGGAAATGATAGAGAGATTTAGACAAAGAGAGGGAAAGAAGGAGAAGATAGAGAGAGAAAGAGGGAAGGAGACCGACAGACAAAGAAAGAGAGAATGACTATGAATGGGAGAGGGAGAGAGAGAGAGAGAGAGAAAAGGAGAAGAGAAAGAGCGAGGTAAAGAGGGATGGTTCTCCATTGTCATTAGTGGTAATTAGAGGTAGGTACTAAGACCGGTGTTTATTCGGTGGAGCGTAAGGGGCTGGTACTGTCAGACAGGGTGCTAATCTGTATGGGCGCTGTTGGCACAGGCAGAGGAATGAGAGAGAGAGAGAGAGAGAGAGAGAGAGACTGGCCAGGTAGAGAGTAGAGGAGTGTTTTGTACTCTTCTGTATCACAGTGGAGCAGGGCTGGGTTCTCTGACACACTGATAAGCATGGCAAACAGAATGAGCCTTGACACCCTGAGTTGGAATGAGAGAACACACTAACCATTGACTGTACTGTAACACATCCAAACAGCCAGACATGCTCACAGAGAGGAGAGAGAGAGAGAGAGAGAGAGAGAGAGAGAGAGAGAGAGAGAGAGAGAGAGAGAGAGAGAGAGAGAGAGAGGAGGATGAAGCCAGAGGAGAAGGGAAAAAAAGGGAGGACAGGAGGAGAGGAGTGGATGAGGGGAAGGGAGGAAAAATAAAGAAAGAGTGAAATAAGATTAAGAAGAGGAGCTATTTTTCTTCTTTTAGCAGATGCATTCCAGCCGGTGCACTTCTGGCCAGGGGTTCTAGGTTGTGGTTCGGCTACAGCGCTCTCATGGTCTCTGGCTCAGAGGGATGACCCTCATAGAGACACACACACACACACACACACACGCACGCACGCACACACTCCCCCAATTCCTCTCCATTTAGAAGAAGAGCTGTGGCCAAATCAAAGCGCAAATAATTCACAGCTGCACAGACTTCAAACAGGGAACCCCCTCACCTCCCCCCCCCCTACCCCCCCACCCCCCCACATAATCCAAGGGACCCCTCACACACTCATAAATCACAATCACTGTCACTCTGTCACTCTGTCCTTTATTTATGAAACACCCCGTAACTCCCACGCAAGGACAGGCCCTGGCTACTGCTTCCCTTCCACACAGCTTCCGCTGCACCCCTAACTGACTACCATTGAGATAAATTAAAGTGTGTGTGTGTGTGTGTGTGTGTGTCCACGCGTGATCGCATGTGTGTGTGTGTGTGTGTGTGTGGGGGGGGGGGGTCAGGGGAGGCCTACCTCTTCTGACAGGGCCCAGTACAGAGATGTGTGGACCCACACACTCAGTGCTGCGACTATATCCGCCCGGCCTCTCTCCCCCTGCTCTGCTTTGATCCTGCAGCCATCAACACTTCATGACTCTGTGGCCCCTCTTCCCCCTGAACACATCCCTCTGCTGCTGCCTCACACTAATGGCCTTGTCCCAGCACTGCACTCAAA
>NC_139663.1:3872249-3879749 GCF_951799395.1 Argentina silus
ATACATTATACTCATCCTCTGGATGTACAGGCATGCATCCAATATGACCATAACCACAGCGGTCATGCTCGGGGGTTTACTGTAAGAGCATGGGTGGTTTAGGTCGAGATTGAGAGCCGCTGAGAACATGCAACCAATAGGCTAAACACACATCACACGCTACACATGACACACTACTTGTAGGCCGCCACTCTCTCCAGGGGCTTGATCTGGAGATCTCGCACCGCATGGCGCTTTCAGCAGGTAATCTGATTCAGAGCCTGACGAGCTGTGACATGAACTCTGAATGTCTGGAATTTCCTCGCTTAAGGATACATTTTTCTCCCGACATGTGTGCCTTAGATCTCCACGCCACAGCCAATCATAGGTCTCGATTTCAGAATCCCCCCCCTTTCTCTCTCTCTCTCTCTCTCTTCCACCGCCGTCATCTCCCATGATTGCTTGGGTAAATGCTGGGCTCATGTATGTCTTCATTACAGTTCACTAAGTACACAACACCAACATAAAGCTCCTCAAACTATCAGCCCTGTCATTTTCGTTCCAACATTTTTGTTGCTGCCTTTGTGTGAAAATGGGTGTTAAATAATGAGGTTTGATGCCCTGAACACTTTCTACAGAGCAGACTGAAACGTGTCCTAGTGAGAGGTAAAGTAACATGTAGTACTGTCCAGGGTTGTGTTGTGTTGTCCTGTGTCACATTGTGTTGTGTTGTGTGCCATTGTGTTGTGTTGTGTGTGTTGTGTGTCATTGTGTTGTGTTGTGTGTTGTGTTGTCTGTCATTGTGTTGTGTTGTGTTGTGTGTGTTGTGTGTTGTGTTGTGTGTCATTGTGTTGTGTTGTGTGTGTTGTGTGTGTGTTGTGTGTCATTGTGCTGTGTTGTGTGTGTGTTGTGTGTGTTGTGTTGTGTGTCATTGTGTTGTGTTGTGTAGCAAGACGGTCTCCGGTCTCACCGATGCTCCTCTTGCGCCGGCTGTGGACCTGGGAGCTCTTCAGGTCTGAGTAGCCGTGGTGGGAATAGTTCTTATGATGCTTCTGCTGCTTGGTCTCCTCGACGACCTCATTTCCCGTACCTCATCAAAAACAGAAGGCAACTATGTTAATTCAATGTCACACACTGATAAAGGGAGAGCGCACACTCCACCAAAAGCAGTTTTAACAATATAAACAATAACTCTTTAAAAAGCCACTGGAGTTTAATGGCGGTGAATTACCCTGTGGTAGGTGGCGAGGGAGGCCTCACCAGAAGACTGTGTCATTTCCTATTGATGTTTTTTTATGGGCCTCCTCCATAACAAATAACGCCACAGTTAGTCACCGCCGTAATGGGTTAACTCAACTTTCATTGTCTTGGCAGACGGCTGATGATGTCATAGCCCTGTTGTAAATATGGTATAGACGGAGCATTTCGTACGGGGCCCCAGAGTAATGACATGCTGTGTGTGTGTGTGTGTGTGTGTGTGTGTGTGTGTGTGTGTGTGTGTGTGTGTGTGTGTGTGTGTGGGTGTGTGTGGGTGTGTGTGGGTGTGTGTGTGTGTGTGTGTGTGTGTGTCAGCCTCACTCACTCACTACTAAACACTGAGGAGGAACTTTCCCAACAGGAATGTCATGGCTTACAGTAGTTTAGTCATCCACCTTACTGAAAACAACCCTGCTGTTACAGAGGCTGGCACCAAAGTGGCCATTTGACAGGTGGTTATCAGCTCCCATCAGCCAAGTGCCTAATTAACGGTTTTACATCTCTAATTACGTGAACATTTTTCTTTTTTGTAATTCGGTGGCTTAAAGTAGTACAATTATGTTTTGTTGTGCTACAGTGCTGGGTTCTTAAGTCTCATAACTCCAGACTACTGTAGCCAGCTCAGCTTATTCCAATCATGGTCATCTTATAAAGAATGCTTGTTTTGGTCCACACCCAGAATGACCAGCGAACACAGTACAGTGCCAAAGAAGCTGTAAAACCATAAAAGCTGTTATGATACAGTATTTTCCCACAAGGAACAGGGACTAAGGGACTCTGAGACTGTTTGCAAAGCAGGTGGGTCCACTAACCCCAGGTGGGTTAGGTATGGTATACCTGTATGACTACAACACACACACTCAACTCACTATCCTCATAACAACTTAAAAGCCTTGTGTAAACCAGGATACAAAGCCGTGGGGTAAACACAAACACTCCACTTGTCCAGTTCCATTGTAGTCAAACGAGAGTCATTAAAGGGGCTTTTCTTGACCTAAACCAGGTCTCTGTCTCTTGTTTGTCTATTGATTTACTTTTGGATGCTATGTCTTCCTAGGTCTGTCAAGCCCAAACCCAAATATTGTCCCAGGAGTGAGAGTGGAGACAGGGAGTTTCCGTCCCGCTGTCACCCAGTCAGTCAGAAGGCCTTGACCCAGAAAGAGAGTTCCCCCATAAAGGAAGTGTTTACCTCCTCTGCTTGGGCTCACTCCCTGCACTTTAGCACAAGGCGCTAGGTATCATTCTGTCATGTGTCTGCATGCACATACACACACACACACACACACGCACACACACACGCACACGCACACACACACTGTCCTCTCTGCCCCCCTGTCAGAGGAACACGTTGTGACAGCTGCCTGATTTCTCCACCTAACAACCTTTTAACGCTGTGGGTCACTGACAGAACTCCCAGTGCGCAACGAAGGCTTCCCCTCTCTCTCTCTCTCTCTCTCTCTCTCTCTCTCTCTCTCTCTCTCTCTCTCTCTCTCTCTCTCTCTCTCTCTCTCTCTCTCTCCTCCCTCAACCCCCCTCTCTCTCTCCTGCCAGGGAGGGCGTCACGCCGGTGGCCACCCGTAGACAGGCCATGTCAGAGCGCTGACGAGAGAAAAGGAGAGGAGACATAAAGGAGTCCTTTATGGATTGACTACTCCTTTTTTCCCCCCCGTCACAAAAGGACCTTTTTGTTGTTGTCCCCCCCCCCCTCCCCCTCCCCCTGCATGGAGAAAGCAAGGGTGGAGGAGAAAGACAAGGAAGGGAGCGAGGGAGATGGATATACTGAGTGATTCGAGGGAGAGAGAGGGATAGACAGAGTGAGAAGGAGGAGAAAGGGAAAAAAATGACAGATGAAGGGAAATGGGGAGAAAGAGAAATGGGGGGGGGGGGGGAGAGAGAGAGAGAAAGAGACCCCCAGTCTGCTCCAGGTGAGAGGGAAGTAATGACACGACATGCCTGAATCGTCCTCAGTCGGGATGAGAAGAGGAGAAGAACGTCTCTCGGCCACGAATCACCGTCTTTGACGACTCGCAAATGATTCCCTCCGTTAGCCAGGAGACTCCGCTCCACTCCCTCCCCTCTCTCTCTCTCCCTCTCGCTCTCCCTTTTCCTCCCCTCAGTCTCCCTCAACATGCTACTTGCTTCCTTACTGAACTGACAGATCGTACACAGGGCACGAAGGATGGGAGGGAGAATGTGTTCTGGTCATGGAGGTGATGTCTCTATGGGCCTGGGGGGTGTAAATATGAAAGGTTGCCAAATGTAGGTACAGTAAAGAGCCATGATGGTTGCACAACCTTCTCCCATTCTAGCGAAGGTGCCGGAATAAGGCTACAGATACTCCCTCTCCTTCTCCACCTCAGACTCATGTCAAGAGTCAGGTTCCACTTTCTGTCAAAGTCCTTCAAGAGAGAGATAAGAACAGAACAGAGAGCAGCAGAGAGAGGGGGTCTGAGATAGAATACCGCCCCGGGGGGCCAGACTACCGTCAGCAGACTTCAGCAGGTCATCTCAGCTGTCACCCTGTCTGAAGAGACCATCACTCTGCTCTCTTCACCCAACTGACACACACACACACACATACACACACACACACACACACACGCACGCACGAGAGCGCATGCATGCAAACACACACAACCACAAACACCCACACCCACACCCACACACACACACACACACATAAACATACACACACACACACACATACTCATTACCCTCCCTGTAGGTCTCCAACACTCTCCTGAGCCTATTCTCAACACGGCAAGCCTATATAAAACACACACTAGCAGATAAGCCTCTGGCACTTCCAATGACACTGACACATCCCTCCATAACATAGTCAGGGACCCAGGGGGAGAAACCCTATCTGCTGGGCCGGACCTCAGTCATGTACGCTGGGTTGGAATAGCCAATATGAAGGCTCAGCACCATGGGCTGAAGGACCAACCAACTGTTTCAGCCAACCATAAACCTCAAATCAGTATGGCTGGATCATCAGCAGGGAGTCAGCTAACTCCCCTCTCTCTTCCTCTCTCTTCCTCTCTCTCTCTCTCTCTCTCTCCGGAGCTGACAGGCAGGCAGGCCCCTGTACAGTCCCCCGGTAACTTTACTGTCCTGCCGTTCGCAACAAAAGCTCTGAAAATACACCCCTGGCGTCACCAGTCTTTTACTGGCCAGGCCCAGCAGTCTGGAATCCAGACAGATTTATGTTCTGGTAATAATAATCAGGGTACTACTGTTACCCCCGGAAAGCATTCCTCTGTTTGAAGGCAGGCATTTTAATTCAATTATAAACACCTCTTCTCATGCTAGAGCCATCCCCTGGGGACTTATTTTAGACTCAAGCACAATCTGTTATGATCTGCATTGTAGGGAAAAAGTCATTTGTCAACGGGACATGAGGACAACAACAAGGATAAGGGATCTCCATAAACCCATTCACTAGTGATGACTTATTATGTTGATCTGTACTGTACATAAATACAGGCATTAGAGGCCAATGTTGTGATTAGCCATTTATAACCATCAGGGGAGAAAGAGGAAATGTCCTAATTCATTACATTTCATTTCCCTGTAGGAAATGTGGATAAACTATAAATGTGTGAGATCATTTTCTTTGAAAGTCAACCAAGAAATATATAAATGCAACCACAACTGATTACATGACCTATGAAGGTAGGAATACCAGTTGACAAATACAGGTGTTTAAGGCCAATTTAGTAATTACCCATATCCATCAACACACCATATTTGATATATGGCGAGTGCCTGTGTAAATAGAGGCTCATGGGAACGCAAACAGCCTGTGCCAGCGCACCCCTGTAACCTAATCTGCCCTTCAGCGAGAAGGAGAGAGACAGAACCCCACGATAAGAGGAGAACCTCCTCCTCCAAGAATCACGACCGCAGCAGGAAAGCCAAGCCTGCGTTCTGCGTTCTCAGTTTACAGCTTACAGTCTGGCACCCTCCGTGCTATAAAGCCAGCTTATTGCGGTGACGTGACAACTGCTGAAAGAATCCAGGCAAATAAATACCGCAGTGAAAGTCCACCAATGTCACATGTATACAGTATGCTACAGTACAGACGCGCACTTATCTCGGGTGTTGCTTAGTCAGTTGGGCTGCGCCACTTTCCTTTACTTCAAACCTGCCCCCCTCCGAGTCCTCCAGACCAAAGATCCGGGAGCAATTTCCTGCACGACACCCTGACCACGCTCCGTGTCGCATGTTTGTTTGTTTCCAATGATGTAATTAAACCGAGCCATTAATACACCGAATCCCCGGCAAATGTCACCGGCGGGGCGCTGCGCCTTTACGCGCGTGGCGCCGAGAGCAGCGGGATAAGTGCATTCATTTCATAGCAACAGTTGGTTAAGCATACTGGTTTAGCATACTGGTTTAGCACGAGGCAAGTCTACTGGCCCCAGTGCCCCATTCGCTGAATCGTGAAATAATTAAATATAAGTGCAATCAACATTGCTTGCGCTTATCGTAGACCAATATATATTATGACCAAGTTGCATGCAACCTTCATAGATACAGAATGATAATTCATTCTCCTTGTCAGTTTCATAACACTTATAAACACACAAGTAAACACTTTCTGGTAGTCCAATCAGTGAGTTTTGGAGCAAAGTTCAGTGCGTAAAAGTAACAAGAGGCAGAATTTACCTACGGAGTCTATCTCCAGAAGCCGCTGGAGGTCGCTGATGCTGCGGATTTCGCTGTGGGACAGCCTTTCGATCAGCTCCTGTGGGATCTCTCTTTCCTTGAGACCAAAAAATCAACAAGAAACAAGGGTTAGACATGTGTCAAGTGATTCTCAAAAGACTCTAAGGCTTATGCATTGTTTCAGTGCTTAAACAATTAAGTGAATTTGTAAACTATTATCACAATGACTGGACCTATTTCAGATCAATTCAGTGAAAAATGTCTCAAGTGAGTGCCAACTGCAGTCTGCATGTTCAACTCTTGTTCACAGGCGCTCGCTATAGTCTACACTTGCACTTGCTGCGGATACAGCGTTTCTCAAGCTGGGCAAGCCGTTCACTCTCTCAGAGACAGAGCCTATTTATATCACCAAGTGCGGTTCCCATGAAAGCGTTTAACTCAACCAAAACTTTTTTACAGCTGGCTCTAGCAGCCTACTACAACAGATTTGGTGCAAATGCCAAAAATAACTGGATTATGTTTAGGCTACAGATTTAGCGGGCACAGTTGCAATGTTGGTTTTCAAAAGCATGCAATGCAACTGTTGCTGTTTTGATTGCAAACTCTTTACCCCGAAGTCTATTTTAAATAGAAATAAAAGTGTTGGTATTATCGAAATACAAATACATATCTAAAGCTATGCTTTGTATTAGAGAGGGTAATCAGAGTTGAGCCTACAAGTGGTTTATTCTACAAGAATGACTGCTGTACAGTAACCACTTAAAGAGAAATGCGCGCTCAGTGCACAGTGGGACCAAGTCCCCAACACTCATATGCACACACACTCAACCCCACAAATAGGACCCTCGCGCCAGTGTGTGACAGGGGACACCAAGGCTTAGCCTGCCTGCCACCATGGCCATTCGAGGCCGTCTCAGTGGTTGAGGAATGTCCTTATGGTGTTTACCTCAGCAGTGGCAAGCAGCAGGTACGATGTACAGAGCAGGAAGAAGTAAAGTGCGGTTCTCATCTCCCTTTAATTTCGATTTCCCCCAAAACAAGAAAAACGTTTTGTGTAGGAGCCGTTGAGTCGCTCCTGCCCGCAGAGAATCCAGAACCATCCCTCGGGGAGAGAACCGTGTGAGTAGACCTCTCAGCGGCCACACAGTCAAACTCCGTGCACTTGTAACTCTGCTATCTGGAGTGGTGTGAAGTTGACTCTTGTACTGTAATTCACATTCGTGTGCGCCCGGCGCTCCAAGCCCTCTCTCGTTGACAGAAGCTGGTCGGACGACCGGTCGTCATGGCTCCTCAGATCAGAAAAGCAGGACAATCCCAAGGGAAGAACTTGACACGCATGGCACTTGTTATTGACCCAATAATACAATATATATATGTTGAATCTACACAGTTTTGAAATCTTGTGCAACAGTTCCCCTTGTTCACAGATATTTTCAATACCTATAGCGAAATGATATTATTTATAAGATTATAAAATCCATGTCATTTCAATAACTCAAAAAGTGCGTCCTTTTAGAATAATGTAATCCAAGGTTTACGTCCTCACAGAAAATGAAAAATAGAGCATAGAAAATAGCTCAGAAAAGTTGTCCC
>NC_139663.1:3884749-3892249 GCF_951799395.1 Argentina silus
GGGATGGAGGACTCTGGGCTGTACAGTGTCACCGGTCTCAAAGGGCTCCAACATGAGTTCTCTGGAACTCAGAACTTGTTTGAATCGTGCATTGATGTCGAAAGGGACGTCGGCATGAGAAAATTGTGTTAACCGGGGGACGTACTGTAGAGGGACGTTGAGGGGTGAGTATGGGGGAGGACCAAGCCGATGACAACCCCTCTCCTCTCTCTCCGCCGGACAGGGCAGATCAGCCCAGCTCTCAGGAGGGGCACACACAAAGCTGTCCTCAGAAACGTATTAGAGCCTGATAAGCCTATAATTACTCCAATTGGCATGTCAGGTGGGGCTTTCACTTCTCTGTTCTCCTCCCTCTTCTGGTCACTAGTTCCAGGCCACCTCCTAATGGTGTTGGGGGGGTGTGGGGGGGGGGGGGGTTTCCTGTGTTCAGGGGATTAGACAGAGATTTCTCTGCCTCACTGGAGCTTCGCTAGCAGAGAAAGACAGAGGAGAGGAGAGGAGAGGAGAGGAGAGGAGAGGAGAGGGGGAGGAGGAGGAGGAGGAGGAGGAGGAGGAGGAGGAGGAGGAGGAGGAGGAGGAGGTACTCAATCAGACAATGCGAAAGAAAGAATCCATCTCTTGGATTTAAAGGTGGCAATAGTCAACCAGTCCATCCACTGTGGCACACCTGGTTGGTTGATGCTGGACTATGCCCCGTTATCCTTGGGCTGCCATTGGAGGGATTCTGTCAAGTCAAGACGACGCTGCTGGTTCAATGTTCATTTGAGGTTTGTGTTCCTCCCATCTCATGTTCCAAGCTACCACACCTGACGAAAACCATGGAAGCACTTTACCGCCAAGCGAGAAACCTACACACAGTTTACAGCCCCATACCATGATGTTGTTTCGCACGCATCGTGGTAGCGATTAGCCAGAGTTAATGTGTGGCCCCCCCCGCGCGGCGCCGCGCCAGCTAACTCTGGAAGCTACGGCTACGGCTGCCTTTAAAAAATAATTAGAGCCGGTTGAGCCTCTTTTATAGTTGTTGTTATTAACGCAGCCGTAAAGTAGCAGGTCTAAGGTAGGGGAAGGTATGTGTGCGTGCCTGAGAGAGAGGCTTGGGGCCAGGGAGGGAGGGAGGGAGAGACCCCCCTCAACCTTTTTACACACCCTCACACTGGCCAGCTTCTCATCTGTTGCTGAGTTATATGGATGAATATAAAGCTGAGAAAATGCGGACCCCCCCGCCACCCCCTCACCTCACCCCACCCCACCCCACCCCCCAACCCAACCCAACCCACAAAACACACACAGACACAGACACAGACACAGACACAGACACACACACACACACACAGGCAGGAGAAGGGTAGCCGTGGTCCTGGTGAGCTGCACACCACAGTCAGAGCCCTTATGGCTCCCAGGCTCTCAGATCCTAAGTGTCAAAAACCCAACCACAGAAGAAATCAAAACAAACTGATTACCAACAGGAAGTTCCTCCATTATGGGCTTAGGGAGAGTGCTCTCCGATTACAGCACTCACTCAAATCCACACATTCCACCAGGATTTACGGGGAGCCAGGACCCCCCCCTCCCTGGTTAAACCCCCAAAACCCAGCCGAGGGCCTATTGATGAGGATATCGGTGGGATCTGGGGGTCCCAGTGGAGTTGGAGGGGAGAGAGAGGGGGGGTGTCTGGGGTGGGCTGACCATCAAGAGCCAGCTGACAGCTACTGTCATGTGACGCAGCACACCTGCACTGCTTAGTACCACACAGATAGCAAGCAACAAGGGACATTCTGCAGGACGGGTCTAATCTTACCCTGGCCTCATCTGGAGAAAAGAAAGCCTTACCACACAGAACCACACCTCAACATCTGAGAATCTTAAAAGACACAAAATCTATACACCTTGAAAGCTGCCAGGAAAGGTTTAGTACTCCCTACTGTCGTTCTGGACCGGTTGAACCCAGCCAGCCTGTTTTGACCATCACACTCTTAAATCAAAAAAAACAAAAAACCTGACAATGAATCACTCCGAAAGCCGAAAGCATTGATTTAGCCATGAAGGATGCCTTTAAGTTTTAGGAGCAGCAGTGGGAGTCTGTTGTATGTATGACCCATCCATCCGAAAGACTCTCTATGGGGCCCTTAAGCTCACTACACCCCTGAGACTGGTCCTAACAATCCAACAGGGACTCCCCCCCACTCTGCTGCTTCACCTCCTCATGTGATCAATCCACAGTGTGTTGACATTTATGATCTCAGCTCTATCCACTCTCTAATTCCTCAGAGAGTGCTACTGTAGGAGGGACACAATGAAAGAGCCATTGAGACAATCGCTCAGCTGTCTGCCTTGGGAGTGGAGATTGGAGCTGGGGGCTTTGTACTGTGCTGTGCTGTGCATATGCATGTATGTGGGCTAGAGAGTGCAGAGTCATGTGCATCACGCGTTGGGAAAATCTCATAGGCTAGAATGCCGACCTAGTTCTCTGCTATCAATGCGAGGCCTTTTTCTCTTTCTTTGAGTTGTTTTCATAGCCGAGGTTTCCGAGACTTTGTGAAGTTGTGCGAGAGATGGATGGATACTGAGTACACAGTCAGAAATAACTCCTGACAGAAGTGGAGGCCGTCACAGACGGGGGTGGTGGGTTCGTCCCAGTGTTGCTACATGTATACTTGTGAATTATTTACTTGTCGTCCAGCAGGAAATGAGAAACGATAACAAGCTTGGGAAAGAAAAAGAGAAAAACAAACAGATGTAATCTCCCTGTCGTCTTTCTTTCTTTCATTCTTTCTTTCTTCATCTCTCCATCATTCTCCAGTTCTACAGACCATTGGCCAAATTAAGGACAGACAACGTAGGACGTACATTTAGTGGGAGGATTCCGGGAGAGGAGAAAGTTCAAGAACAATGTCTCTCTACCGTCTATTCAGACCCAAAACCGGATCTCAGCTCAGTCAGTGACAAAGATCACAGCTGGGTAGAGACATTTGTTCCACATTATCCCCACCATTGAGTAATGCATTAACACATTATCCCCACCATTGAGTAATGCATTAACACATTGATTCCCACCATCCACTTAGTGACCGCCATCTCAGACCCCGTCTTGGGAGTGAACTGGACCTTGCAGTGATCTCCTGACCTGGTATTTGGCTCTGACTCCCCCCCCCCCCCCCCCCCCCCCACACTCATCCCCTCCCCCCTACTCTAGACCTCCCCATCCCTAAACTCCTCACAATCCCATCAGCCTCTCCAGTGCTCAATCACCTGTGACCCCGCCTGGGCGTTGACCTCCGACCCCGCCGGGTCAGGATTAGACCCAAGAACCAGAGCTGGAACCAGGCAGAGATGCCCACGGCTGGTCCGTCCAGGCTTAGCTCTTGGTCTCCGGCCTGGGACCGGGACTGGGAGTGCCAGGTCAGTAACGCTGCCTTGAGAGCTAGCCCTGCGTATCAAAGGCCTGGTCATTAGTAACAGACGGTTGGGGGTTAATTTCTTACCAGGGGCTGGGGGGGGGGGTGGTTGGAAGATGTAGGGGGATCCATTGAGCCTCCACCCCCAGTCCCCCTTCCCTTCCTTGGTGGTGAATCTGCTGGCAGGCATTTTAATTAGCTTGGATTCTCCAGACAAGGGGCAGAGGGGAGCAGAGATGACTGCTATGGGAAAAGAGCAGAGGAGGAAAGGAGGACTGGAAACAAAAGAGAGAGAGGGGGCTTGGGTCACAGGCCCGGGGGGCTATGTTCACTGTGCCAGAGCTAAAAGTGCACCACCAAATAAAACATCTTCTCACGAGACCATGGGTGTCTGTCTGGTTTAAGAGATGCGACAAATAGACAAACACACACACACGCACGCACACACACACACGCGCACGCACACACGCACGCACACACGCACGCACACACACACACACACAAAATAGATGACATTCTCCCAGTCTTTTCTCCCAGAGTTCTACAAAACTTTAACTCTGGATGGATGCACTGAAATGGTCCTCCTACTGATTAGGGGGCAAGTTGTTCCCATTGGAACTACAAACTACAAACTACAAAGCTGAGCTGCTATGATCTACTTTTATTTCACCCTCTAGAGCAGCCAGCAATGACAGGCTACATCAATACCAAGCCATACCACACAGATAAATAGTTGTCGCAATAGATGATCACAGAGAGCGGAGTGCAACTCTAAAAGCAGAAACGCTGGAAAATCCTGACCTGACATTTCTCTTCTTCATACTCTAAACCCAACCCCGTCTGATATTTCACCACATTTCCATTCATATTTCCTCCCTCTCCTCCTCCCTCTCCTCCTCCGCAGACCAGCCTTGCCACTTGTTTGTTTGACCGACAAGTGTATTTAGAGGCCCCCCATTCAGAGGCACAAAGATGCCCCAGTGTGGGAATGCCAGGGGAGACCCGGGCCATGGCAGAACCAACAACAGCCACAACAAAGACGGTCTTGAGAGCTCCCAGACCGCTGCCATGCCATTCCACACAGGCCTGCAGAGCACGCCCTGACAGAGAGAGGAGAGGAGAGGAGAGGAGAGGAGAGGAGAGGAGGGAGGGAGGGAGGGAGGAAGAAGGGTGCGGGGGAGGGAGAGGAAAAGAAGGGAGGGAAGGAAGGAGGAAGAAGAGAAGAGTTGGGAGGAGGGAGGGAGGATGCAGAAGGAGAGAATCGTAGAGAGAGAGCAAGAGAAATTGAGAGGGAGCGAGAGAGGGAAGGTGGCAAGCGGTTGGGGGTGGCAATCTGGATGGAATGTTTAACGATTCAGGTCCTGCTAAATCCCCATCTCTCCCTCCTCTCTTTCATGGCGGGGCTCTTTCTCATGCTAAACGGGAACGAGGAGGGGGCCGAGTGGAGCAGGCTGAGCTAAAAGTCAGCACAGGCTCCCTCAACGGGCTCTGGCTGCGCTCGTTTGATCTGCAAACACCAGAGTTGGCCATAAACAACATGGAAAATACTTTTTCACGAGGGGTGAAATTTCCACTCATAGTCATAACATAAATGATGGAAAATGTATAGGTTTCAGTGTTATACTGAATCTACCCCCCTAAAAACCCCTTAACCCATCAGAACTGCTACAGGTCCAATATATTTAAACTAAATGTCCACATAATCCTAATCATCGCCATACAGTATCATATACAGTACCTGAACTTGGTAACCTCTTATGAACAGGTGGTATGTATGTGTGTGTCTGTGTGTGTGTGTAGAGTGTGTCTGAGAGTACTGTATGTGAATGTTTTTTTGTTCTTATCACAACCGGGCACTCTGCCACATTGTCCAGGCAGAGTACGCTCCATCTCAGCCCCCCCGTCAGCCGTGCCAGCGTCTGCCTTGATGAAAGAGGCCCACCCAGGCAGTCCAGCGGTAGTCAGGTGCTCTGGACACGTTTACCCAGGCCAGAGCTCTTCAACTCAGGTTAACTTACACCCTAAAACACACCCTGGATGACTTTGTGACAAAACTCACCATCTCTTTCCTCTAGAGAACAAAGGCGAACAATGAAAAAGTCGAGTGAGAAAGAGAAAACGGCAACAACACAAAAAAAGAGAGGATGACAAATAAATAATGGGGAGAGGAGTGGAGGATGAGTGTGAGGATGAGTGAGCAATGTGAGTGCTTCAGGGCCTGCGGGCCAGTGTTGTGATGCGGGGACAAAACAGAGCACAGTGGTTCTAACAGCGGCCTAGGAAAATCACTGGGAGTGCAGTGTGTGTGTACTGTATGTGTGTCTGTGTGTGTGTGTGTATGAGTGTCAGTGTGTGTGTGTGTGTGTGTGTGTGTGTGTGTTTGAGAGAGAGTTTATGTGTGTATGTGTGTGTGATTGTGTGTGTGTGATTGTGTGTGTGTGTGTGTGTGTATGTGTGTGTGTGCGTGATAGATGGGGGGGGTTCGAAACGGTGTTCAGTGGAGGGCGCATTCCTCAGTTGATTTAGCAGGCTAAGATGAGGAGGAATGTGTCAAAGCTTGAGCTTTACTCCACCGAGTGTAAACTGCTGGGAGGAATCCTGGGGTCCTGCTTCTCTGAAGAGCAGCCTGACAGCTGACTGACACCTGGCTTGGAGGGAGGGAGGGAGGGGGGGAGGGAGGGAGGGAGGGAGGGGTAACTGAGAGAAATATATATCAATACAGAGAAGGAAAGAGGAGAGGAAAGAGTATGGAGAAGGACATGGGAGAAAGAGAGATCAAGAGAAAGAGAGAATGTGTTGTGGGGTGAGAGTGAATCCAGATTCAGAGAGGGCCAAGTACGGAGTGATTAAGAAAATTTTTTTTAAAAAAAGAGGAGAAAATCAGACTCAAACTCGGTCGTGTTCAGAAGCTTGTCTTTATTTGCTGAAGATGGGATGGTAACCTATGAGAGTGTGGCATACAGAAAGATGTTCTACAGGTTCAGTTGTTACACCATCTGTCATTGGTCAGTTGTGCAACATGGAAAAGAGATCACAATCTCCTATAATCATCTAGAGAGAGAGAGAGCAACATGACTTTTTTTTTGTTTTTTTTTCTCTTTTTCTCTTGTTTAAACATTTATAATAACATTTAAAATCAATGTCTTCCCAACATAATGAAATAAATTGTTGTATTCACCGAACACCAGGAACTGTAAATGGATGTAAAAGATTTCACCTACCAATCTAACACAGACCATATCAGCTAAAAAACAAAAAGCATGGAAACCAGGAAAACATTTGTATGGGAGCTGATTCTTATAGTCCTGAGAGAGTGTGCGTGAGTGTGTGTGTGTGTGTGTAAGCTGTGTATGTGTGTGACAGTGTGTGTGAGTAAGCATCTTTCTCTGTGTGAGTGTGTGAGTGTGTGTGTGTCAGTGTGTGTGTGTGCGTGCGTGTGCGTGCGCGTGTGTGTCTGCGCGTGTGTGAGAGAGAGAGAGAGAGAGAGTGTGTCAATCTAATGAACTGATTTGCGCCTTTGGAATAGAACAGCTCACAGATTCAGTTAAAACATGTAGGAAATGTCAGGATAGAGGGATTCTTTTTCAAAATAAAAGCCACACAACGCTCGTTTGCATGGCACTCATCTTTTTTCCGGTCATAAACCCCCGTCCCCCCCCGCCCCCCCCCCGTCCAAAATGTCACTTCTCCCAACCCCTTCCCGCCCCCCCCATCCGCTGACACTCGTACCAGCAGTAAAAGCACAGTTAAAAACCATTGAGATCAATAAAACAGCCAAGAATAAAAGTTGTCATATCTCTACCCTCTAGTTGTCAGGGATCAACAAGAGTTCTGTGGGTTGTGGGCCGGTGGGTTTCATTTGACAGAGGAATGGCACCACATACACCACCGCCACCCAGAACCCAAAAGCGTAAAAACCCCCCCAAAAAAAAACAGCCACCGCGCAACGAGACACCAATTTCCTCCATCGCTGTACGTAAACATGACCTCACTTCCTCCTGAAGTCCTGAATTCATAAACCCCCGCCTCTTCCTCTCTAGTTTTTATTTTTTATTTTTTAAAAACCTCTTTAAAAACACAAACAAGTGCAACCGCTGCCTAT
>NC_139663.1:3899749-3902249 GCF_951799395.1 Argentina silus
AACTGCAATAGGCTTTGGTACAGTAGCTAACGTGGTATCAGAGAGTTTGTACCGGGACCTTAAACTACCAGGGTACAGCTGGATATGTAACCTCTGGACAGCTTCCTAATACACGCACAGTAGTGGAAAAGGATGACACAGTGCAGTCCCACTGGGTCAGTAGCCCTCCCCCAAGAGAGGAGAAAGAATGGGAGGGATGGAGGGAGGGAGGGAGGGAGGGAGAGAGGGAGGGAGGGCTGGACTCTGCTAGAGTGCTGCAGGTGGAGAGGGAGAGCCAGCCAAAAGAGGGATAAGGAGCAATACTTCACTCAGCACCCGGATAATACGCCCTGCAGCTCAGCTGCACCTACTGAGGCCTGATTCACCCTGCTCCACACGGCTCACTGGGGCTATTGTTAATGCAGGAGAGGGAGGGAGGGAGGGATGGAGAGCGAGAGAGAGAGACAGGAGGAGGAGGGGGGGGGGGGGGTTAAAAACGAGGGCAGACCACCTTTAAACCGAGGGCCCGAGAGTGAAAGGGGGAATAAAGAGGGAGGAGGAGGAGAAAACGACAACAGAATTCCCCCCCCCCCCCCCCCCCCCATCCCCCCCCGGTCCTCTTGACTTGACCCTTGTGAAAGCCGTGTAAAGTATGGAGTTAATCAAAAATGTGTTAGGATGAGTGGCAGGGGGGCCCTTCACTAAGGCCCCCAGCCCCACAATGGCTGCAGTGTGCGGGGGGACAGGGGGAGACAGGGGGGGACCCCTCACTCACTCACTCATTCACTCTCACTCAGGTTTGGGGGGTGGGGGGTGGGGGGTACGCCACTTAGGCTGTCTGCTGGAGCCAATAAGGTAGAATCAGTTCCGATCTCAGCAAAGTGCCCGCCGACGTCTCGGGATGATGACACGTCCATTGCCCGGGTCCCCACCTGATGACACGGACGTGGCCTGGTTGGGGTATGCCACGTATGTCATCAAGTCTGGCTCACAGGAAGTGTCACCGGGCAGGAGGGGATATTTCCGCAACAAGACACTGGGATGACGTTCAGTATGCATACACACAGAGGTAGACAGATACTGTGGAGTCTCACACACACACACACGCACACGCACACGCACACACACGCACACACACACACCTCTGTTATGATGAAGAAGTCGTCCCCAGGATCTCCCTGCACCACAATCTTCTCTCCGTCCTCAAACTGCACAGGCTCCAGAGAATCAGCCACGGTCAGACGCTCCCACTTATCCAGAGACTCTGTAGAGACACGCACACGCACACACACACGCACACACACACACACACACACACACACACACACACACACACACACACACACACACACACACACACACACACACGGGCTCATCAGACCAATACTGGACCACATAATAGATAGAAGCATAAAGATACACACACAGACAGACAGACACACACAAATACACACATAAATACACACAAATACATACACACACACACACACACACACACACACACACACACACACACACACACACACACACACACACACACACACACACACACACTAACCCATATGTTCAATCATTAGGCATATTTAGTCTGTGTGTATAGCTTTCTTTTCATAAAGGAAGACATTACCCTAGAGTAACAATCAGGCCTACTGTAAGCCATTAGATATGTAACTAGGATGTTATACCATATACAGTATTATTGAAACTGTACACAGCATGTGGGCATATGAAGTATGGTGTCTCCAGTGTTATAATGCTGAGTTGTACAATTCTGCAGAGTGTGGGTAATAGTATACTGTATGTATGGGACGTCCCATTGGCGGTGGGGGGGGGGGGCACACTGATAGAGCTAATTTATACTAGCCCCTGTGCAGCGCTGCTGAGGAATGTGTGTGAGCGGCCCCCGCTGCGCTGGCCTGAGTGGATGGCTCCAGTTCAAACACTGTTAGCTCATTTTGTCAGGCCTTCCCACCTCGTGCTAATCCACTCAGTCAGCAAGGGCCATTACCTCTCCCCTCCTCTCCCCTCCCATCTCCTCCCCTCATCTCAGAGGGTCCAACACCAGGGCCATGTACGACAAATGAGACTCAACATATATACACACACACACACACACACACACACACACACACACACACACACACACACACACACACACACACACACACACACACACACACACACACACACACACACACACACACACACACACACACACACACACGTGGAGAAAGCATACAGAGGGACTGTCGTATACTGATTTGGCAATTGCGTCCCATCTTTCTCACTTAAACGACATTGAAACTAGAATAAGACTAAAGAGTTCCAACAACATTTCTTTGACGAATCCCCATCAGCACAACATCGGATGACAAGTCTTTTTTAGTTACCTAGGAGAGGAGAGAAACCACTGACAGTTCTCATTCATAGAATGTGAACCACACAAGGGCCTATATTTAGGACTCTGAGGGAGCAATTCAACAGCTTGGGTATTTCTAGAGTGTGAGGGTGTTTACAGAGA
>NC_139663.1:3907416-3912416 GCF_951799395.1 Argentina silus
ACACACACACACACACCAGACTGCTTCAAGTGCCACATGACCCCATCTGTTGGGTAATCTCGGGCCTCAGGTCCTATCGCATCAGGAGGAAGTCAGATAGGCAGCGCTAACCGTATCACAGGGGAACTAACACACTAACGAACACACACACACACGGCTGTTTGGACAGCCCATGATAATGGTTCTATCAGGCCGTATCAGCGGAAGTGTTCATGCGATAGGTGACCAGATTTGCCCCCAATCAGTGCACCTGGACATACACGCGTACACACAGACCCACACACGCAGGCAGGCAGGCAGGGCGGGCGCACGCGCACACACACACACACACACACACCTGTCCATTTGGCCAAACGTCCCATTAAGGAGCACCTGATCCTTCTCTTATCCATCCATCCTGACATTATCTTATCAGATCAGATATGGTCGTTATTACAATGAAGCAAAACACTGCAATCTGCAACGCAGGCTGCACAATGAGCTCATAGTTTCAGTGCAGAGAGATAACCTATATTGAGACAGCTGGACACAGGCACTGATGCTGAGTTTCTCCACAACAACATCAGAAAACACGCATGTTCCTGCTGTTCCTGGCTTATCGTGTGTGTGTGTGTGTGTGTGTGTGTGTGTGTGTGTGTGTGTGTGTGTGTGACTTACAGCACGTCTTCTCAGGAATGTTCATGTGAGTCCAGTCAAGGTCACAGAACAACAGTGTGAGACACACTCAGGACAGGGGGAGAGGAAAAGACATCAAACACATGCGTGTAATACACACACACACACACACACACACACACACACTTTCACAGGCAGAAAGGCATTTGAGATCGTAAACAGGAATCATCTCCTCTGCCAGGGAATATGGACTGTCTGGCTGGCTGACGTGTTCATCTGGGTTCTCATCCTCCAGCTGGACCAGACTGACCAGGAGGGAGTCTATCCTACATTCCAAAGGCCATGCCACCCCACCCCGAGAAAACCCACTCAGTCCAGAGAGAAGGAATATGGCACTGTGTGTGTGTACAATGTGTGTGTATGTGTGCGTGTGTCTGTGAGCGTGTGTGTGTATCTGTGTGCGTGCGTGTACGTGTGTGTCTGTGAGCGTGTGTGTGTGTATCTGTTTGAGTGCGTGTACGTGTGTGTCTGTGAGTGTGTGTGTGTGTGTGTTAGTGTGTGTGTGTGTGTCTGTGTGTGCGTGCATGTGTTGTGTGTGTGTGTGTGTGCATGTGTGTGTGCGTGTGTTAGTGTGTGTGTGTGTGTGTGTGTGTGTGTGTCTGTGTGTGTGCGTGCATGTGTTGTGTGTGTGTGTGTGTGTGTGTGCGTGTCAGCGCCACCCTGCCTGCCTCCTCTCAAAATACCCATCATCCTCTGTGTCACTCCGGGGCGTCTGCAGTCATCACAGAGATGAGAACAGAAGAAGATGAGATGAGAAGGGGAGGAAGGGAGGGAGGGAGGAAGGAGAGGAAGGGAGGGAGGAAAGGAGAGTGCGGTGAGAAGAAAGAGAAGGAAAGAGAGGAGAAGAAGAGCGGAGCTGACGGAGTGGAAAAGGTGCTACTGGGCAGGAGAGCCAACGACCTGACCCAGGCTTGTCCTTAAAGAGCACTGGAGCAAGGAGCAAACCCAGCCTGAGCCCCGCCTGGGAGAACAGGGAGGTGATTGAGGACATACACCAATGGGAGGGAGGGGAGGAGAGAGGGGAGGGGGAGGGCGGTGGGGGGGGCAGGGGCATGGGGGAGAGAGGGGGGGGGGGGGGGGAAGGTGCCACATCCCCCCAGGGTCCCACCTGGGCTCAGGTGGCACAGAGGCAGCAGGGCTGGCTCCGAAAGGGCACCTGTGTCTGTGCCTAGGACAATGACTGCCTCTCTTTCACTCTCTAACACACACATACACAGTACACACACACACACATACACATATATATACACACACACACACACACACACACGCACGCAGGCATGCACACACACACACACATATACACACACAAGCACGCACGCACGCAGGCATGCACACACATACACTCACAGTACACATACACACACACACACACACACACAATACACAGTATGTACACACTTGACCCAGCATTGCTCACAGCGAGAACCAACGGAACAATCACGAAGCAAACAGGACATGATCAAAGCACGGGCCAAACACTTCCAAAGGACTCAGCTCCACTGTATTAGTTTGACAAATGTTCTCCCAATACATAATGCCGGGTGGATCATTTTTCTCCTGTCTCGCGTATTCTTGAAACATTATCCAACCAGTCATTTTTAAGACAGAAACAATAGGGCTGATGGTTGTATGTCGGGTTCAAGTAAGAAAGAGTACCCTTCAAGTAAGAAAGAGTACCCTCTCCTACTTGTACAGAAAGAGAGAGAGAGAGAGAGAGAGAGTCAAAACTCCCCCGGAAAAGCTCAGAGTGGAATCAGACACAGCCATATCAATCACGATGATACAGTACGTCTGAGAAAAACAGCCCGCTTATTCTGCGCAGCCATGTGCAAAGCTGGCCGAGTCCAGCTATTGTTCAGACACTGCATTTGAAACTCCGGGAGGTGGGATGAGACAGACAGACAGAGAGAGAGAGAGAGAGAGGCATCGAATCGGTAAAGATAAACATGAGGAAGTGTACTTTTCACGGTTCCCCCTCCCTCCCTCCCTCCGGCAGTGGAGAGAGACACGGTCAGAAAACAAAGAAGCAGTCATTGCTCTTCTCCCTGGATTATTAAAGAGAGGATGATAACATAATCAACTAATAATGGGAAGAACAAATCTGCAGCGTTCATCTTACATAACTGCTGAGTGAGTAATGATAGGTGATGTTTCCTTCAACACAGCTCCCTCCCGTCTGCCAGGGCACTCTCACTCACTCACGGCCCGGCACACACACACACGCGCGCACGCACACACACATGCACGCACACACAGTACACACAGTACACACAGTACACACAGTACACACACACACACACACACACACACAGTACACACAGTACACACAGTACACACACACACACACACACACACAGACACACAGACACACACAGCCCAAGCAACACCAACCAATAATAGCCCCACAGACCAGCAACACTGCCAATTCCAACCAAACCAGCCAAAAACAGACCAGGTAGCAACACCAGCCAATGACAGTCTCTCACGGAGTGACCCTGAACTAATGGGAACCCCCATGCGCCATAGCAACAACCTTGCAACCCCACTGCTTTCAGCCAATCTGAGCCCATATGCCTTGGCAACAGCTTCAGAGTCCTCCAACAGTCATTGACACTCCATCTGCAGGAATATCAACGGCACGCAGGCCGGAGAGGCAGAGTGAGAAGACATCACCACCATCACAGAGCCTCTGAGCCCATCTGCCGATGTACGTCACCACTTGACACGCTTAGCTTATGTATGAATCTCTTGTGAATCACACAAAAGTGTAACAGTGGTAATGACATGGCGATTACACGCACCAGCCATCGTTGACGGTGATGAGTGACCATCGGAAGCGAGAGGACTAGATTTAGTGAGTGTATCCAGTCTACTGTGAGGCTAGGCTAATCGTTTTCTGAGCCTCGCAGACTGTCCCCATGTGTCTAGTTTTATATCTATACCCCAAAAACAACAACAGCAGTGTTCCCTGAACGGGCGTAACCGGATCCAAGAGGAACCAATTTGTCACGCTGTCGATACGAGCCTGTCTGACAGGGGCTTAAGGCGCGATGACGACCGCAGTGGGACCGCAGTGGGACCGCAGTGGGACCCGCGTCAGCTGGAAGAGGGAGTTGTTGGACCCCGATGCTGCAGCCGATTGTAGCTACGGCCAAGTTACAGAGTCCCGCTGAGCGCACACGGTCCGGAGCGGTCACCGCTCGGTCACCCGAGCCGGCAACGTCCGGCACAATACGGCCGTTGTCTGGCCCAGTTCATCTACGGTGAACCGCCGCCGCCTCGCCGCCTCGCCGCCTCGCCCCGTCAGGACAGCCACAGCGCAGGAACATGACAGCCAGCCATGATATAGTCAATTCACAATCATGAATCACGGTCTAAGCTTTTTTCAGAGCCATGCCAAGAAGCCTTTTTATACATTTAAAAACAAGCACTTTATGGTCTAGTGCCACATTTTTCTCCAATGTACCCTTAATCCTCCAGACATCAGCCACCCAAGTACAGGAGGAGTTCTACAGGGCCGTATGTCTATCTGTCTGTCTGTCTGTCTGTCTGTCTGTCTGCACCCCCATATCGCATGTTCCTCTCCGGGCGCTGCAACAACACTGACGTGCAATCAGAGACTGGAAGGCCTGGTGCCAAGGGAGCGCGGTAAATTGTCAACTGACGAAAGAGCGGAAAAAAAAGTGTGTTTTGGGTTTGGTCCGGGGGAGGGCTTTAAGCGGCTGAAAAGCTCAGGGTTTTTTCCCCCCTCCACGGGGCCTGGGACACAGCTAATGGATTCTCTCCGCCAATGAAACAGTATTCCGGCTGCAGTCTCAGAGAGCAGGGTGCCACCTGAAAGGCTTTCCCACAGACCTTCGCGCTCTCTCTAGATGCCCGGGCGCAGCCCTGCTGGAGATTAGGGGAGGGGATGGAGGGATGAAGAAGGGATGGAGGGGTGGAGAAGATATGGAGAGGAAGGGATGGGGGTAGAGGGGTAGAGTAGGAGGAAGGAACTGGGTGGAAGAATGGAGAGAGGAGGGGCATTGGGTGGATAGGGGATCTCCCTCTCTCTCTCTCTCTCATTCTCTCTCTGTCTCTGTCTCTGTAGTTTTGTGTTTGTGACATCTCACACAGACCCCTCTCTCTGAGAGCCGTGGCGAATCGCTGCGCTCCGAGTAACATAATCCCACCCCCGCCCTTAACACACTTTACATTGGTGACATGTACTGTACGCCTCTTGTTTCAGGTTACCATGGTGATCGACGACAACAGAGTGCATACACACACAGGACAGTGAGTAGGCACCGCCAATCAGCCCCCCCCCCCCCCCTTGTGCCCAC
>NC_139663.1:3919916-3922416 GCF_951799395.1 Argentina silus
ACGCAGGAGACACGTCACCTAGCCACACAGTGGGCTTTCTGTGAGAGTCTAGTGACCCGTCCCTAGTTCCTCTTTCTCTGGTTCTTTCCCTCCATTGCGAACATCTCTCTCTCTCTTCTCATCTGTCTTCTCTGTGTGTCTGCTGCATATCATTTCATCTCCCTTATTTCTCTAAGCCAGGTTCCACCCCCTCCCTCTGTATCTCTGTCTCTCTCTCTCTCTCTGTGTCTCTCTCTCTCTCTCCCTCTCCCTCTCCCTCTCTCTATCCCCGGTCTGACCTGTATTCACTTCACTTTAATGGAAATGCCCACATGCTCTATTAGTGCCATCCCTGTGCCCATGTCCTCTACCTCTCCTCTCTCTCCTCTCTCTCTGGCAGCCAGCCGGTGATAATGACGCAGATAGAGGGAGAGAGAGAGAGAGAGAGAGAGAGAGAGAGAGAGAGAGAAGGCAGACAACAACAGTCATAAACAAAAGCTGGCCGCATTCACATTCACACACACCTCATCTAAATGCATGAGTTTTGAATTCATTTAGATTCTAATGAGTGACTCATCACACATACGGTTCTGATCGAGCTCTTTGCTGTTAATTAGCGTAGGCGTCGTTACTCTTGTTACTCCGTGACCTAGCACAACACGGTGTCCTGCAACTCCACCGTCGTCATGGCCGACGTCAGATCCTTTTAGCCTCCGCCCGTCCAATCAGGACCCTCACCTCGAAAAAAAACAAAACACTCCACCCGTCTCCGAGGAGGAGCTTCTCTGTTTACAACACAACACATCACAACACAAGCCCCTCCCCAGCTTTCATGGTCTTACAGACCCCCCCCCCCCCCCCCCCCCGAGTCCAGTCCTCGAACAACGATTCTAGTCTGCCTAGCGACTGACCTACACTTTCAACCCAAACTTCACTTTCAACCCAAACTTCACTTTCAACCCAAACTTCGGAACGTCCACCAGTGTGACGAGTGCCTGGTTCAGATACATCACTGCGGTCCGAACACAGTCAGCGGTGCGTGTCAAACAGGCCAGAGTCACCAGAGTCAAGTCCAGCTCATCCCTCTATTCCAGACCGTTACTGGAGGACACACAATGGAGTTGAGTTCTCCTACTGTGTTGTGTTAGGGCTAGGCTCTAACCTGTCTATTACGTCCACTGGGCTCTGGGCTCTGATGTGTGTAGGGCCCGGGGTTAGGGAGAGGGTGTCGACAGGACCTGTCAATGGAGCGATGTTCTCTGTGTATAAGGGGGCTCCACCGCGACCGCTCCCCAAACATAGTAACACACACACACACAATCACTCACGTACACACACACACACACACACACACACACTGACGACCTTGGCATTCACTTTCATTAACACAAGAAGGGGAGCCTCACAGACACAACATGGCGTGTGTGTGTGTGTGTGGTGTGTGTGTGCGTGTGTGTGTGTGTGTGTGTGTGTGTGTGTGTCGGGGAGAATGTGAATTGACGGACTGAGTGATTGCACTTGCCAGTGTCTCTCTGAAGCGAACACAGGGTAGTAAATCATCCTCCTAGGGAGAGACGGTTAGAAGAGAGAGAGAAGACAGTGGCTGTCACGCCACCCAAGGAGCTAACACGCTAAAATCACCTCACAACACAGTGCCTCCCACCTTTCAGCAGGTCCCCATTGAACCCCCTCTCCTCTCTACCTCCTTCCAGCCCTATATACCTTATATATATATATATATATATATGCCATTTAGCTGACACTTTTATCCAACACAACTTACATTATATATGATCCCAGTGGGATTCCAACCCACAACCTAAGCATTGTTAGCACCATGCTCTACCAACTGAGCCAACTCTCCCTTCTCCCACTTTCTCCCCCCCCCCACCTCTTTCCACCACGCCTCACCTCCTTTATCCCCCCCCCCCCCCCCCCAGACCCACCCAGCTTGCCCCCCCCCAGAGGGAGATAAAAGGGGCAGATGATAGGAGACAAAAGAGGGACCACCATGGTAACAGAAGGTGTGTTCCAGGGGGGCTGAGGCCCAGGGGAGGGGGGCGGAGGGGACACTGAGTGCATTCCTGGAGGGACTACACCCCACCCACCCCCCTCTCCCCCCCCCCCCCCCCCCCCCCCCCCCCCCGAGTGGTCAGCTCCTCTACTCCAGGAAGAAAGGAAGGTGACCAGGTGAGACAATGATCCACCACATGAGGGTCACTCAACTCACCAGACGTCCCTTGCATGGTATCTGATGATGTGGATGATGAAAAAACGGTGTGAGACCACGAGTAACCCCCCCCCCACACACACACACACACACACACACAGCCTGGGGCAGCACTCATCTCATGCATTTCATCCCCACTCATGGGGCTCAGGGTGGCATGTCAGGTGATCCTAGAGTCAGAGTAGGAGGTTGAAAGAGAGGGATGAGGAATGGAGAGGAGAGGAGAGAGGAGGTGAGTGTGTGTTTGTGTGTGTGTGTGTGTGTGGGGGGGGGGGGGGTTGGGGGGTTATA
>NC_139663.1:3927416-3949916 GCF_951799395.1 Argentina silus
TGTGTCTCTACTATACTGTGTGTGTGTGTGTGTGTGTGTGTGTGTGTGTGTGTGTGTGTGAACAGCGTGACTGAACATTGGTTCTCAAGGCTGCAGGCTACAGTTCTCTCTCTCTCCTCTGCTCCTCCATACTCCCCACTGAGGACACAGCTTCCATAGGGAGCCCAGCTCTATGGGGAGTTCATAGACGTGTGTACATTACACTGCAGGCAGGGACTGTACTGTAAAACAAAGACTAGGAGGGCAAGCTAGTGATGATACAACACTGGTCTAGTGGGCTCATCATTATGTCATACCTAGGGATGCCAATTTTGGTTTATTTTGCTTTTGACTAAGTGACCACATAAACCGGTTATGAAATGGTTAAAAATGTAATGAAATGTAAAAGACGTGACCCACAAAAAATACAAATGCATGGGTTGGTAGGTGGGTAGGTAATCATCTGGCTGCTGCTGGAAAATAGTCTCTCTGTTTACCTCAGTAACTCCTTGGTTTACCTCAGTGCTGGTTTAATATTCATATTTTTCTGAATTCAAACGTCTACATGACTCGCTCATTCTTTTCTGCATGTCTGGAAAAGTTATTTGTTCCTTTCAAGGGGAGAGAAACAAATCTGCGAACATTTCAACGATCTATAAATCCAGGTGGCTCAGCGAATAATGTGTCACCGGGCAGCTTGTCAGAGCTCCTCAAACGTTCCCACACCAGTGGCAGTCATTATTATCTATGTGTCTATTATTACACAGTGACAGCCCACCACAGCAAAGCTAACAAACATGCTAGTTCAGACAGAAATGTTCATGCATTGTAGGTATGGAAATTTCTCTCATAAAAAAAAGTAGAAAAAAAGGCAGGCGGATTTCAACGCAAGAGAGAGAGAGAGAGAGAGAAAGAGAAAGAGAGAGAGAAAGAGAAAGAGAAAGAGAAAGAGAAAGAGAGAGAGAGAAAGTCATTTGCTCAAGATGTTAAAAACTAATGTAGAAATTGCATGAAATTCACTTCCAGAAGGTCAGAGTTGGTCCTGGCCTATACTATATCGAGCCATTCACGCTATGGGATAACATGACATGGCACAATGGAGATAATAGCCTTACTGTATAATATGATAATGTCTTATACTTTCTTGTATATATTATAAATTATTATTATATATTATATATATTTCCTTGGGAATTTGTAAGTGGACCAAAATGACTTCATGCACCATAAAGATTCAAAGAGGCATGGTGATTGCATTAGGGTTAGGGTTAGGGTCAGGGTTAGATAGGGGAATGGATAGGCAGGCATGTGTCTAATTTCACAGCATCAACAGTATGCATGCTACACGAGTTAATTAGCATTCAACTTCACTCTCTGACTCTGCAGCAATTTAGTCCCTACAGATTCAGCACTAGTAGCGAGAGTTTTACTCTGTACTCCGCTGTCTCCTTGACAACAGAATCTGTCGGGGGCTAGCGCTGCAGCTAGGACAGGTACTGTAAATGCACTGCACAGACACTCACTCACACACACACACACACACACACACACACACACACACACACAGACACAGACACAGACACAGACACAGACACAGACACAGACACAGACACTCTGACCTCTGAATTCGTATCTGAACCCAGCAGACTATAATATCGGACGTATGAATGGAAGGGTTGAATTATAATCCCAGTGACACACCGGTGTGCTGAAAGTCCCCTATCCTGTAATCCTCTATCACATCACAACACAGAGCATGAAGTGTACTGGGAGTTCAACAGCTACAGTGTTGGCTATTTACAGCATCAACCATGGTTGGTATTGTACCATGGTGTTACAATGTCTGATTCTAGCACTGGGGATTGTTTACTGACACTGTTCTGACTTTACAGTACTTGCGCCGCTTGTGTTATGTTGTTGTGAGTTGGTTGTTTCAGTCTCCCTATTAGAATGTATACTATTTGTTGTGACGTCACCGGACAAGACTCTCTGCAGATGGTCTTTAATGACTAGAATACAACATGTTTACATGATATGATCTGAGCGTCTTTAACCTGGATGAAGGATGCTCGGCGCAGCCTGAGGTTAAGAATGCAACTGGGACAGAGAAATCATCAGCTACTGTGTTCACCCGACCCCCAAACACACACACACACACACACACACACACACACACACACACACACACACACACACACACACGCACACGCACACACGCACACACACACACAATCACACTGCAGCGAAGGGAGACAGTAAGTCTTCACCGTTTTCTCCCCTAGGCATTCTCCTCACTCCTCACGTACCTCATCACCCCCCTGTATCTGATGCTACCACACAATCACTTCTCCTGTTGAGGCTTCTCCACCTAGACCTAGAGTCACCTTGGGCCAAGCACAGTGCAGAACAGCACAACAGACACCTCTGTTGCCTATTTAGCTCTTTAAGAGAAGAGCCTATTGTTCAGAAACACAAGACACGACGTGGCTCCACCATGATCCTTCATCAAAGCACTGTGACCCCAAGAGCAGAAGGTGATACTGTATAGGCTAGGCAAAATGTTTGAGGTCATCATTTCGTGGGGAAGGCTAGTAACCACCCAATACCACCTTTCTTGTTATGTTGCATTCAACGTCTATTGCACATGTATTGTCATTGAGCAAGTAATAACGCTGCTGACCTACACACACTCAAATAGTTTGGCCACATAAGCCTATGTGATTCCTCAACATGGTACGGTGTGGCTGACAGAAACTTCCAGTTCTAACAGGAGCAGTGCTCTTAGAATCAGAGTCATCAAAGGTTGAATGTTCAGCTGGGGTTCATCTAAAATGCATCTTGCTACAGAAGCGGCAGCCGGAGTGAACACATTCACCGGAGAGCAGCAGTCACGTTGTACAGACAGGCCAGGCAATGTGCTGCAAGCCCCCCCCCCCCCTCCCATTTATTTTCTCTGTCCTCGATCCTCTCATATTCACATCATTATGAAAATACATTCTGTAATCCACCAGCCAAATAGGCAGAGGTCCCCAGTCTCTCCCACACAGACACCTACACAATGTCCGTTGTCTGATCCGAGGATTGAGAACGGGGCACACACAGTGCCTTTCTGTCTGCCCCAAATACTCCAAACAGCTAATGTCCAACTCCATTATGTGATGAACTCAGAAGCATTGTACAGTAGCATAACCATAACAAACAACCATCAGCTTATCTACTCCCTAATATACTGAGGTAAAATCAGTTATCAAGCAGTCAGAATACAACAAGGAGGCTAAAGCATGAACTGTATCAACATTAACATAGGCTACCCTCTGTGGAAAAAAAAAAAAAAAAAGTGATTTTAAATTTTTTTTAAATAAATAAATAAATAAATAAAAAAGTAAGTAATGTGCATTGCATCATAGGAGCCATTCAGAAGATAACCCTTCTCTATCTCTCTCTTTGTAATTGATTATTTAGGATAGCCGAAACAAGAACAAAACATGGGCACAACAGTCCATTTCTGCATATTGTACATTATGGTGTGTAGGCTAATACAAGTAAATCCATGTCAATGAAATGAAACTACTGTACATTGACTAAAGCGTCAACAAGAGCCTTCCCCACAATAACAATGCTTTCAGGTTAACAAGTGTGTTATTATGAATTGATTAGTTGACACCACTATCATTTTTTTCTCTTGCTTTGTGCAATTAAATAGACTCAATTCACGCATAACATTGAGTGATAACATTGCCAACAACATCTGCAGACAACACCAAAACAGATAGAAGTTACACAAGGAAAACACAGATTTCACAAACCTTCTCCAGCTTTTCAAAGTGCTCCCGCAGGAACTTCATAGGACGCTCAGGTTTGGCGATGCACAGATTGACAATGCACTCTTTGAGGATCTGCTGGATGTTGTGCTTCTGCACAAAAACTTCACAGCCTTTCAGACTCTCGTCTTCTTCCAGATTGGAGGAGGAGGTGGCCATCTTATCTTTTATCTCTGTGGTGCAGAGGGGGAAAGAGAGGAGGGCAGAGGAGGGGAGGGGGTGAGAATGGGAGAGAATTTCAGCCCCTGGTTGTTTGTGTCTCTCTGAGGGACCTTGTCAATAGAGTTACTGTCAGTTTGCATTCCCTTAGATGTTGTGATAGACGCTGGGTGTCCTAACCAGAGATTCATCTCGAGTCAAGGTTATAGTGCTTGCTGATGAAGATGAACATGTTCATGTGCATTATCAAAGCAATGGCATTCTTTACAAGTCAAATCATATTCAGTACCAGTACAGTTGGACAGCTTCAATGTCTCATTCAGTTGTAGAAGTGTATAGTTGATCAAATAGCTATTAACTGTACGGTACTATACTGTATACATCTCAGTGGAATATGAATCCTGTGGACATAACTAGAACGTATGAAAAACACATTGATTAGCCCCATTGGATAAATATCAAACAGAGCTCTGAAGTATTTCCCTAAACTACTTGTGAATAACCTGTCCAAAAAAAAAAGTCCAACCTAGATGATCAGAGAAAGAGATTACTGCATGTTGACAGTCTCCAGAAATACACTTCCGCGCTAGAAAGCCAACACATCAGCAAAACCATCACCTCGTTAGGATGATTTATACGAGTCAGACCTAGGAAGCTAATCTGACTGTAGAGCTAGCTGAACCAAGTCAACTGCCTGACGTTAGCCATGACTTACTGCTTTACAGTAGGCTAGTATCTATAAGGACGGTCTAAAAATCGGCAAGCTTTTATATAATGAGTGTGAGGTAGAAAAAAAAAATGTTCCATGAGCTAATAAGAGCACCTGTTCAGCTGGAAGCGTTTAGTGCATCAAGATAAGAACATGCTAAGCGCTATCACAGCCTCTCACAGCCTCCTCCTCCTCCTCCTCCGAGGCTCCGTGAAGTCATGACAGCTATTGTACTGTAGCAGTAGCTATTACAACGACGCGATTAGATCATAAATACTCGATGGTACAAAGCAACGCATATTAGGTGAGCTTGGCTCATCATGAACTATTTCAGGAGGTTGACTTTGTGTAGGATGATCTGATATTTCGTGCCAAAACTGTCTTACCGTTATTTTTCCGGGGATGCTCAGTTCACTGTGACGCTAAAGGATGTTCGCAAGGTAGGCTACTCTTTTCCGTAGCTAGGATGCTGCTGCTGCGACGGCTTCTGTTGCCTCCGTTCTCGGCTAGCGCTCTGCGTCGGTCCCAATGACGTCAAGCTGTCACTTTCGACCGCAAAGCCGCTCTTGGAGGCCAGCATGAAGATTTTATTTATTCACATGAAATGTTTAAATGCATATTGTGTCACGGTTGTCCTTATGCTTTATGTGGGTTGTCTTATAATTCAACACACGTGATGCAAATTGAATTTGCCCAGTGGCTGGATGTTTTTTTTGATCTGTCACTGACTTTTATTACTATCCTATTGACGTGTGATGGAAGTTGTGAACACACACACACACACACACACATACACACACACACACACACACACACACACACACACACACACACACACACACACACACACACACACCTAAGGAGGATTAAACAAAGATTGTATATAGTCCTGTTATTGGTTTGATACAATTATAATATGTTATCTCATCAATATTACATTCTATATAATACATGAGTGACTATAGTCAAACACTTACTATATTCATCCTTCTATAGTTGGACTTATCTCACACACACACACACACACATTAAGTTTTCTTGGTTTTGAAGGCTACCGTAAAGTAGTGTCTGTTTGTCGTAATTCTGCTGGTTGCCATGTCAACATTGAAAATGGCAACGATGGCAGCAGGAGATGAACATGCTGCAGCTGAAGTTTTGAGAGCACTTGCCCGACATCTAAACTGTCTCAATGAAGACAGCAAGACCACAAGAAAACGAGCGCTTGAATCAATCAAAAGAGAAACAATCGATAAAGGGCTTTCAAGCGGAGTGTTACAAGAGGTTTTCTCCTGCCTTCTGAAATCCCTGCTGAAATGCCTATCTGATCCTATGGAAAGATGCAGGGAGACTGCCATACACATGATCGGAGATTTTATTCGATGCGTTCCTCAACCAGAGGATTCTTTGCCTTATCTCATGCCCTCTCTGGCCCAGCGGCTTGGTGGGAAAGAGATCCTGGAGCCAGCGGAGGAACTAAGGTTGTCTATGGTGGAGGTGCTGATCCTAATCGTGGAAGTGTGTGGGAAGCAGCTAGCTCCATATCTCGATGACATGATAAAGATACTGCAGAGAACAATCGTCGACCCTTATCCAGACGTCAAAAGGGAGAGCTGCAAATGCACTGTGAACTTTGCAAAATGTGTACCAGGTAGGTGTGTGTGCTTCGAGTTAGAAAGTTGGCTAGCTAGCTAGCTAGCTAAAGTTTGTGTGAGTGTGTTGCCATGGTAGCATGGCTCTCGGCCATGTTTTGCGACAGCTTACTGTGTCAGTTTTAAAACTGCATTAACAATGCGCTTTCCTGTTGAAATACTAGCACCCTGTATCAGTACCGAAAGCAATGATGTTTGTGTAGTTGTTATCAAGATTTACTATCACAGTTTGTACTTTTGATGTGAGTCACCTTGCTTTCCTCTGTGCTGTAGTCTGATGGGCCTCTTTTTTCCCTCAGAACATTTCCACATGCAGGCAGAGACTCTGGTCAAGCCCCTGATGCAGACCATCTCTCACCAGCACTCCCGGGTTCGGGTGTCGGTCATTGAGGCCACAGGGGCGGTCATTCAGTATGGTACTGGGAAGAACGTGGATGACGTGCTCTCTCACCTGGCCCAAAGACTGTTTGACGAGTCTCCACAGGTAACTACTGTGGTTCTAACTCAGACTGGGACAGTTACGTCAGTTGTGTTCTCAAATCATATCGAAAGTAAACAAATGACCTTACCAAACATGCCCTCACTCCCTTCCCATCTTTCCTCCAGGCCAGAAAAGCTGTGACCATAGTGGTAGGGAACTGGCTCCTCCACCTGAGGGACAGATACTCCTACTTCCCTAAGCTCATCCCCCTCCTCCTGAGCAGCCTCGGTGATGACATCCCAGAGATCAGGTTGGTAGCTACGACAAACCCATTCCTGTTCCCGCCCCTAGTTTGGATAGCACCAACTCACTGGGGTTGAACTCTGCCACGTACAAGACATCACATTTGAGTGTGTTGATCAGATACCTGCCTATACAGTAGGTGTTTTGTTCCAATGGGACAGGCTAACACAACAAGGCTCAAGGCTGACTGTGTTATTCCTGTTTGTCTTAAAGTGACAGTCGGTTTGCTGGCAGGGGGTAGCCTAAGTAAGGGGGTTAGCTGGATGACTGATGGTCATGCTCCTCTCTCTGTCCTCTAGGCTGCTGGCTGCTGACCTGTGGAGACAGACAGGTTCCCAGTGGGAGCAGGAGAATGAGGAGGATCTGAAGGACAAGATGGACTTCCTCATGACCCCGCCTGCTCTCTACCCTGCAGGAGGTGAGTAACCTCAGAGAGGATGTCGAGGATTAGTAACCTGAATTGCTCCTGCTCCCACTGCAGAGAGAGGCAGGCGTTAATGGCCCTCACTGAACGTACCGGAGTGATGCGTGTGTTGACTCATAACCGGCAGTCCCTGGTTATATCAGGACATATCGTGTGGATGGGCTGAGTTGAATAAAGAGAAAACAATTAATTAAAAAAATCCACAAATGTATACGTCTTGTGCAGTTTATATCTATAGGCTACATTGAGGTTTTCCTTTTATTGTTTGGATCCAGCATTAGTGTGTAAACCTAATCTTTAGGGCCTAACTCTACGTGCCCCAAAAACACACCCCATCGCCAAATGCCTTTGGGAACCTTTGGGCAGAAAAAGGGAAATGTAGGCTGCAGCGTATTTCCTATATGTGCAGGTTAGGGTCGGGTGCAGACCTCAGGTTTTCACTTTATCACTTCTAGTCGGGCGGTTGCCGACGGGTTATCAGCGACCGCGGGTGGCTGTGGATGAACAGCTGACCCGCGCATCACTCACGTACTGTAACCTAGTTAGAGAAGAATGAATGCGATTTATAGGTAAATGTTCAGTGTATTGATGTAAAATGAAGAGGTAATCTGTGGTGCCGATTTTTAACAGAGGTTTGTGACCTCTTTTGGGCTTTTTTAACGTCGCCAGTACCCTCGCTGCTTTACTGGTCTAGATTGGAAGTGGGTCAGATGCAGTTCAGCTGCCTTTATTGGTAGCTGTCTTTGGAGGGGATGATGGATGGTTGGCGTTACGGGAGGGCAGCTGTGTTAGTGATCTACCCCCTCATGACTCCCATCTGCCTACGTGGTGTTTCACTGCATGTACAGGGTAGGCTACATGCAGTCCTCTCTGTGGGATCACTCTTCTCACGTGATATAATATTACATTATATTGACATTAATTCACATCATGCTTGATCATATTTTAAACAGGGTAAAAAGATGGGTAGGATTTTTTTTTTTTTAGCATCATAGGTCGGTTATATGCTAGGTTATAAAGGGATTTTTACTCATAGACAGAAACACTGTGTGTTTGATAGATAGCTGCTTGTTGTTGACACATTGGCACCCTAATAACACCCTAATAACACCCTAATTACAATCCCAGACAAATACTAATGGGTAGATGAGGTGAGGGGTGGACCTGTGCCTTAGGAATTACCTTAAGGGGGGGCGGGGGGGGGTTCGGATTTGAGTAATGGCACCAAGTACACAGGCTGGGTAGAAAGAAGACCTTCCAGATGGGTTACACACACACACACACACACACACACACACACACACACACACACACACACCTCTCTCTGTGAGTAGCTGGAAGGGCGCCTAAGTTGGGACAAAACACTGCCTGTTACCTCCCCAAGCACTTATTACCACCTATTAATAATGTTTGTCAGCAGTGTAATGAGGAAACCCCTGTATCCTGGGGTTAAGGAAGGAGAGGTCCTGTCGGTGACTTTCCACGGCCGTCAGCAGGTGGACACCAGGGGTTCTTTATTAACAGCCCTGCCCTGCCTTTTCCTCTTCCATGCCTTCTGTTTATTTTCTATACAAGGGAGAGTAGTTTATTATGTTTTACCAAGGGCCAGGAGGTTCCCTTGACCCTGCCTGCGACCTGACCAGGGCTCTAGTTTTCACCTTTTCACCTAACAAGTGTCGAGGTTTGTTCTTGACCTCCTGGGCTTAGTCAGGGACTGCATAGCACTGCGTCTTGATCCCCTCCATACTTTGGACATACAGCTGCTGACGTCATACTCTCCCAACATGACTACCCACCAGTGGAACGACAGGGGGGGGGTTGTTGCTGTGGCTCAGTTGAATACCAAAAATACCATTACGAGTGATTATTATGATGATTTGGGGTTATTAAGGGGGAAGGGTGCAGGTGCAGTGGCTGTAGTCTCTCCCGGTGCAGCAGGAGAGACTGCAGGAATAATGACAGTGTAGCCGGCTCTGGTAGGAAGGCGCTGCGATGCCGGGGAGAGATAGGGCCTGGGCCTGGGCCCCGGGCCATGGATGTGTTTGAACGTGAACATGGTCACCCTGCCCATAGGGAGAGGCTAAGTGTGTGTATGTGTATGTGTGTGGAGGGGGGGGGGGGGGGCATATCCTAGTTACATGGCTCATACTTCATACTGTATCTGGGTCAGAGTCAGAGTCAGAGGCCCCCAATGCTGGTCCCCAGTCCCACACTGTGTGACACTATGCTGATGGATACGGGGCCGTGCTCCAGGACAGGAAAAGAGGGGACAAGGTCTCTCTCTCTCCCGCAGTCGTAAATCTAAACAAACCCCCCCCCCCCCCTCCCCCCATCTGACAGGGTCACTGTCAAGACACTGAGACGACCAGAAATGGGCTTGTTTTGTCTTGTCCCCTAGTGTGTTTCTGTCTGATTTATCACCCCCTTCCCTTCTTCCTCTCTCATTAGCTGGCTTATTGGAGAGGGGGAGGGAGGGGGGGAGAAAGAGAGAGAGAGAGGGAGTGAGGGATGAAGGGTGTGGACTTGAGGGCTTCCACTTGCTCTGACAAGTCCCCTGGAGAGGGAATCTCTATCGTTCAAAAAGATATGTCTGGAAAATGGGATTTAGACTGGAGTGAGACCCAGTCCACTGGACAGCAGAAATCCCTCAAAAATTATGGAGGAGCAAAATCCTCTTTAAAACTACATTCTGGAACCCTTTTTAAATGGAACATTCCATAATCTTTCAAAATGCCGCATCAGCATAACAGTCCCATGGTACAGCTTGCAGATTTGTAACTGATTCATCCCTGTCTCCATGACACTAAACATACGTTCACAATTCACCCTGCATTTCTCTCTCCCCCCCTCCCTCCCTCCCCAGTGGAGAGGCCCGGGCTGGGCTGCAGGGAGCTGGTGGTGAGGAACCTGTCCAAGCTGCTTCCCGCCGTGGCCACAGACGTGACAGACTGGGTGGAGGCCACGCGGATGAAGACCTCCCAGCTGCTCTCCCTGCTGCTGCTCCATGCTGAGGACCACTGCACCCAACACCTGCAGCTTCTGCTCTCAACCCTGTACCGAGCCTGCACAGACCCAGAGAGGGAGGTGGTCACCAACGTGAGTGGAGGGGAGGGGAGGGGGGTGGGAGGGTATGCCTAGGTCAAAGTTCATCTGAAGTCATCAGTACTGTACATCGTTGTACTTGCAATGTACGGTGCTTGTCTGTTACTTTGTTACTCCAGTCTATGGATCTTTATCCAACAAGTTGAAGACAGACAATTGATCAGTCATCGTCAACTAAATAGCATTTACCTTCCTCTGTCGAGCGCCAAGTGTTACTGCTATTTTCAGTCACACATTTTTCCGACAGATTTCAAAGCTATTGTGTTGAATTGTTTGATCTTGTGTTGATGTCATACAAGCTGGATCAGAGGACAAATCTGCCGGCCTTTTAGTAGACAGCAGCAGTGATGTATGTGTCTTATGTCCCTGTTAGGCTAGGCTCGTCTGCGCTCAAGGACTTGGGATGCACCTGCCTAAAGAGGAAGCCTGTGGGTCTCATAGCTGACAGATTATTAATGATTTCCTTCTCTCTCTCTCTCTCTCTCTCTCTCTCTCTCTCTCTCTCTCTCTCTCTCTCTCTCTCTCTGTCTGCAGTGTCTGGCATCTGCTAAGCTGCTGGGGAGCTTCGTCAGCCCAGAGGTCTTCCTCAAGCTCCTCCTGGCTCACGTGGAGAGCTCTTCCTCCTCGTCTTCCTCCCCCTGGACCCCCCTCATGGTCCTCGCTGCCGTGCTGGGGGGCTGCTCTGGGGACCTCCTGAGGCCACACCTCCAGCAGATCGCTGACACGCTGACCCATGTTGACGTCTGTCAGGAGTCCCAGCAGGTGAACACACACCTCCTACCTACGACCTCTAGGTCGAAGTCAAAGTCGTCAAGTTTATTGTCACAAACACAAGTTACAGAGGGCCACTGCAAATGGTGCAGTGAAATGCTTACTTCATGAGCAGCTCTCAACAATGCAGTATAAAACAATATCAAAATAATATATCAAATTAAATCAAAGACGACATCAAACCAAAGTGGCAGCAGAATGAATGTCAAAGTATGATTGTCAAAGTCTATCTGAGGGGGGACTCATCTCAGGGTTGCCATGTTCTCTTTCCTTGTGGTTGGGTTGCCATGTTTCTTGTCCTTATCTGTGTGTGTCATTCTATTTCTACACTCTTGTCTAGTGAAGTTCGCAATGACTTCAAAGGCCCTTTTCTGCTCCGTCAATAGGGTTAATAGCATGTTGCAGCCAAATGGTCCTTGCTTAATTTTTCATAACTGAACTAAATGTCAAGATAAGTTGAATTATCTCTCATTAGGGCTTTGGTAAGAAGCATCTCTTCTAAAAGGGATTACTCATTCACTCCTGTGAGTTCACAAGGTTTACCATTGAGTAATACCCCAAAACGCAGACTTGACTAACTGATAGTTCAGCACATGTTGTTTTTCCAAATCTACCATTTCAAAATTGATCTTCCAAAATGGCTTGCTTCACACGCAACGTCCTCTCATAACCCCACACATTTGAAACATTATTTTTCTTGTTGAAGAAAGAAGCGGTTCTAGACTAACATCCCCTTGTGTCTCTCAGTGGAAAAATACCATCGCGGCCTGAGCAGGCTCTCTCTTCCCTTCCTCTTGTCCCAAATTCATTTCCCTTTGATATCAAAATAACCCTCCTCTGCCCTGCTCTCCTCTGGTGGGTGGAGGTGGAGGTGGAGGTGGAGGTGGACGTGGACGGGGACGGGGACGTGGACGTGGACAGGGCTATTTTTTGAGCGAGCCACTGCAGTGAGTCACCCGTTACCCATGACCCCCCAGTGGGGCCTGAAAGAATTTCCTCTCTGGGATAATAATAATAAAAGCCCACTAATTTCTGCTGACCCCTGCGTGTCTGTTCTGACCCCACCACCGCCCCCCCCCCCCCCCGGCCGTTCTAGAACAGACACAGGCAGCGGCAGGGCAGCCTGGCTTTGTTTTTTTTATAGCCGTCCAGCGGCCTTCAACACCCCTCTTCCCCCTATTCAGGCCCTAAAATTTCAAAGAGGGTTCTGTCAAGGCCGGTGACAGACGCGAGGGGAAGCGGACCCCCAGCACCCGTCCGTCGGGGGTCAGTCAGAGCGCGATGGAGCTGGGCGGGCAGGGTCACACGCTCCCACACAGATGGAGGCAGACCTCTGGTATCCTGGTCTCCGGTCCCTGGGCATCGGAGTGGGGCAGCGCAGCCACAGCAGTGGCATGAAAGAGCAGGCGGTTCACTCAGACGCACCTGCAACATTCTTAGAAAACAAGCAGGGTTCACCACACGGCAGAGAGCAGGGCCAGGTCGCTGGTCAGCCATAAATAACACACACACACACACACACGAGTGGGAGAGAGGAGCACCTGCGTCTAACTGAAACACACATAAAGCCACACTCAGGCACGCAAACATATACACACACACACACAGTCATCAGACACAGTCATCAGACAGACAGTCACACACACCCGACATAAGCTAGATCATGGATGTGGGACCAGCTGGGTTGTTTTTGATAGCAGTCTTAATTGCTTTTAGTCATGCAAGACATTTGAGGCAGCTGTGGTACAGGACTAAGATGTCGGCTTCAAAACAAGATGTGAAACTGCAGACTCAGACGCTGTGCTTTTTAAGTCAACTTTAGTGGGCGAAAACAACGCTGCCTTTTGATCCGTCCGACATTAGGGAGTTTTGCGCCCCTTGCGCTAGCGAGGTTTGACTTGGACAAAAAGAAGCAGTTAAGAAATGAAACATAAATAATCTTCAAAGCGATGGCGAAACCACGCTGCTCTGCAGAGACCAGCGGAGCCCCTTGAAGATGTGGAAGCTGATATAGAGCTTCTGCGCACTCAAGCTCTTTTGCTCTTTCAAGTGTGTGTTTTTTCCAGGAAAGAAAGCGATGTCCGAAAATAAACGAACAGCAGCTTTACCAAAAAAAGAGAAAAAAATACCCTCCTTTTATAAATTCACTATGAGAGAGAGAGTTAAACTACCGTGTTTTACAAGCGTGGACTGTAGCCATACGGTGAGTCTATATGAGGTGTTTGTTTATAAATCACCTATGGTGTGTCGCGGAGAGGTGCCATTCCACCGAGACTTTGGGAGCCGACCACAGCACACACACACATACACACACACACACCCTCACTCCACAGCTGAGGGCCTTTGTGTTGCGGGTTACTGTGGCAACGAAGGCATCGCACATCTGCAGAGCTAAAGCAAACAGGCAGGCACGAGAGAGAGAGAGAGAGAGAGGCAGAGAGGCCCTTAGGTGAAGAGGAGGCATATTTACAACCCCCAGTTAAAAGAGAACATCTCTCAGTAAGGCACTGTAAAAGTGCTGACCCACAGTAGCAAAGGGGAGCAGGGGGAGGGGGAGCGGTGAGGTTCTGTCTTCTTTCATCTTGTCTGTGCAAACGCTGAGAGACCTCGGCCTGGTGGCGCTTTGGCGGCCAATGTTCACAAGCACACGCACACACACACACACACACACACACACACACACACACACAGCGACATGCCTCCTCTCACGCACACCTGCCTGCTCTATGTCATCGCTGACAGCAGTGGCCTACTCACCTTGCTCTTGAAAGAGAAAGAAGAGAAAAAGGATAGGAAGGAGAAGATGGACAGCTTGGGCTTGCAGTACATGTGCCGGCCTCACCTGTGGGCCCACGAGCCCGGGTCACGGCCCTAGCCTGTGTGTGTGTGTGGGTGGGTGTGTGTGTGGGTGTGTTTACCCGTTGTCACGGCAACGTCAGGCGCTGTCAGAGAATCCTCTCCCTGGTGTGCCAGGTGAAAGCGGCGGGGTGTGTAATTGGGGTAACAGTAGTGGACAAAACAGACCGACAGACCGACCGACACAGACAGACACAGACAGACCCGGAGACAAGACAGACAGCTCCATGTAACGAGGCCTCTAGAGCGTGCGCAGGCCCACACAACCAACCAGGTGTGGCGCTCTCCGCTCGCCAGGCTCCAGGTGGAACACACAATAATTACAAGAACGCCACTCTTTTTCCACGACCTTTCCTCTCCTCTCCTCTCCCGCCTCCCAGGCCCATAATGGCTGTTTTGGTGTCGGCTGTTAAAACGTCTCCTCAGTCTCCTCTCGTCAGAGTCTCCTGCTGCGCGTGTCCCCTACGTGTGTTGTGTCATAGGGGAAACCCTGACCTAGTAGTGCTGTTTCTAGCTGGGTTAGCTGTGGAGAAGAGAGCACCCCCCCCCCCCCCCCCCCCCACCAACTAACTGGTGAGCTTGTTCACACAGAGGGGGGAAACGGTGTGAGAAAACCCATGAGAGAGTGTCTGAGATACAGGTCCGTGGAGGTTGGGGGGGGAGCCCCGGGGAAGCCTAGGCCAGGCAGGGGGGCAGGGGGGCAGGGGGGAGCTCACAGGGCTGTCACAGGGGACATTGCTAGTGTAGAGAGAAAGAGAGAGGAGAGAGATTGTGTAGTCTTTGTAGTCTTGTGTGATTTGTCTTAATATTTCACCTTCACCCTCGACATCTGCGTTTACATTTTTGACATTTTAGCAGACGCCTTTATCCAAAAGCGACTTACAGCAAGTACATTTGTCTAAAGTAAGTGAATCGTCGATATGTCAGTCATCAACACCATCATACACACCCTCTCTTAGCAGACCAAACCTGCCTCAGGAGTGGGCTTCTCAGGGTAGTATATTATCCACCAGCGTGTTAACAAACAAACACAACTGGGTCCAGACACACATCACACGCCTATACCAATCCCCTCTGGGTCAACATGTGTGTGTGTTGTGTGTGTGTGTGTGTGTGTGTGTGTGTGAGTAGCCCCCTTTCTCTGGCAGCCTGGAACTCCTGACCCTCCACTTCAACCTCCTCTTAGTCCTCCCTCTTATTTATTTTCCTTTGCACTCTTTTCCTTCCCAGTGAAGTGTCATGCTGCGTTCTGGCTGCTTGGGAAAGAGGTTGTGCTCCTCCTAGTGTCTGCTTGAAAAACTAACCGTTTAAACTCCTTTGTCCAAGAGAGAGGGAAGGAAGGTGTGTGTGTGTGTGTGTGTGTGTGTGTGTGTGTGTGTGTGTGTACAAACACACAAACACACACACTCCGTCTCTCCCAGTCCCCTCGCCCCCCCCCACCCCGCCTCCCCCTTTAGGCCTAAGCAAACACCTGGAGGCTGTTTCACCCCCCCTCCTCCACCCCTCCTTCCTAATGACAGGCCACAGCAAAACAGGAAACAGGGCCGTGATCCCAGTGATGCCATGGAAATCGGTCAGAAGCGGAGCGCCTTTTGTCTAAACATGAGCTCACCCTGCAGAACTGGAGGGGGGGGGGGGGGGGGGGGGGGGGGGAGAGTGATGGAGATCAAACGCTGAGATGGAAAGAAACATCTCATGGCGTGTATTAACTGCTAAACAATACAGAGCTTAGGGTAGGGTAGTCAGCTGCGTCTGTGTGATGTGGAAAGAACTACCAAGGGAGGAGGACTTGGGGGGGGGGGGGGCCGGGGGGGGGCATGGTGTTACTGGGAAGAGAGGGAGCAGGTGGTACGTAGCAGGGCAGAGAGGGAGGGAGGGAGGGAGGGAGGGAGAGAGAGGGAGAGAGCCTTAGAGAGACAGAAGGATAGCTAACTTTTTTTCACTCATCTTCAACATGACAGCTGTTGCTACAGGGGCTTATCAGACACCTTTTTCCCTCTCTCCCTATGTCTCTCTCTCTCTCTCTCCCTATGTCTCTCTCTCTCTCTCCTAGGTGGTGTATCTGGAGCAGTTGCTGGCATGCGTGGATGTTCTGCTGTGTCTGTGTGAGGGGGACTGTGGCTCCATCAGTCTACAGCTGCTGCAGGTCCTGGTCACTGTGCAGGGCCTCTCCCCCGAGCCTCAGCTGACAGACAAGGTGGGACACACACACACACACACACACACACACACACACCTATTTTGGATTGACCTACAGCCTATACTGCAGCTCAGCAGCACTAATGAGCAATCCCACAGTCCTGTCTGTTGATCTCCCAGCATCCCCCCTGTGGGCTTGAAGTTTACAACTCACCCATCCATCTCACCTGTGCTTTTACCTCTTTTTTACCTTTTTTTTTTCCAGTCCCCTCTTTTTACATTTAAAAAAAATATATATATATTAGAACTGGAAGCGTGTTTTTGTGAAGCAGGGAAGTTATTTGAGGCATGCATGGTGAGTCCTGGTTCAAAGTGGGCACAGGGAACGCTGTAATTACCCACTTAGTCAGAGGGAGCAGAAATTGCACCTTTGGAGTGGAACTTTAAAACCCAGCCGAGGGTGAAAGGAGGCGTTTTTTTTTTTTTTTTTTTTGGAAAGAGAGACGCGGTGTGGCGCGTCGCAAGAGGTGTGTCAGCACGCCGCCTCGCCCGTGTCATCAACTCAACTCAGCGCCGCCACGCCCAGCCAGCCAGCCAGCCAGCCAGCGGCCATTACACGCCACGCGAGCGTCCGGACGCCTCGCCTGCCGCGAAGGACGCTCATTATGTGGTTAACCTAGAATATGGACCAACGAGGAGGAGGAGGAGGAGGAGGAGGAGGAGAAGAGACAACAACATCAGATGCCAGAGTCAGTCTCTTAAAGAGTCAGCCTCCTTAAGCCTTTGTTATGTCTCAGTGTCGTCTATTTGTTGGCTAATCACAGGCCTGTTGTAGGACAGAATGAGCGGGAAAAGACCGGCTCCCATGCCAGCGGGCCACCGCACTGGCCTTCAGGGTCTGGCTGTCTGGCTGTCTGGCTGTCTGGCTGTCTGGCTGTCTGGCTGTCTGTCTGCAGGCGCTGTGTCCAGTCTGGGAGGGGACAGAACAGGGACAGGGACATACGGAGTGAGAGAGAGAGGGGGGGGGGGGGGAAGGGGGAGGGGGAGGGAGAGGGGTAGGGATGGCCTTGGGCCTTACCAGACGCGGACCCGTCTCTCCCGGGAAAAGCGACATTTGTTTTCCCAGAAAAGGGGGTGGCTCTGGGTCAAGGAGGGGGGGAGGGGGGGGGGTGGTTGGCTGTCTTGCGGGGGTTAACAGTGACTCAGGACGTCAGTTAGACAGTGTCTATGTGTCCTTCGCGTGACCACGTGGCCTACAGGCCATTTCCTCTATCCTGAGGAGACAACTGAATGTTTACTCTCCCCTCTCTCACTCTTTCCTCTCGGCTGATGTTTATTACGACTAGGCTGTCTGTGTGTCTGTGTGTCTGTGTGTCTCTCTGTGTGTCTGTGTGTCTCTCTGTGTGAATATTTCCTCTGTGTGTGTTGAAGTCTGGCTCCATGTGTTAGATCTTGTGATGAGTAGACAGACTATGTAGATGTGGGTGTTTTTCTTTCCATGCGACTGTTTATGCTTCTGTTCCCGTCGCTGACTGAGTTCCCAAACCTGCGACACAGTCATGAACGTGTCTACATCCTGTGCTGTCGTCACTTTCTGTCACTTTCCCTTTCCTTCTTACTCTCTCTCTCTCTTTCTCTCTCTCTCTCTGCCCCCCCCCCCCCCCCCCCCCCCCCTCTCGCTCTCTCACTCTCAGGTGGAGGAGAGTGTGTTGTGTGTGTGTAGAGTGCAGGACCTGGCTGGCGTAGCTGACCTCTACAGGCAGCACATGGCCCAGCTGTTCCAGTGGCTCTCTGCCTCTCAGACGATCTGGACCAGTTACTCCCCCCAGAGACTGCAGTTCCAGGTCATCGCCGTCCAATCAGGTGAGGCTACAGCCAAGTATTAGCTCTAGTGGGCCCGCTCCTAGAGATACCAGTTATATAATTATTATTTTTTTGGGATGTGGGGGGGGGGGGGGATAATCCTTAATAGGGGTTTATATATTCTCGTCACTGAATCAATGATCTTCAGTCTAGGCCCTACAAACCCACAGACGGCAATAAATGCTGCCATTATGCCAGCTCCACACACACGCAGACAGATAGTCATTAGTCCCAGTTAGCCCAATGACTTTGGTAAAGCCCCCTCCTCTCTCCAGTCTGTCTCAGACCAGGCTCAAGGGGGCGGGGGGGGCGGGGGGGGGGGGGGGTTGAACTTTCTCTGTAGTGCTGAGACATCACTTTACTCCCCCATATCCCCCATAATCCTCTCTCATCAGCACCTCGGCTCCGCCACGCTTTCATCCTGGACCGCCGGTCTCTCTCTCTCTCTCTCTTTCTCTCTCTTACCCTCTTTCTCCCCCCACTGCTCTTTTCCTTCCTAATTGAATGGGAACAGCGTAAGCAGCTGAAGTATGTCTCCTAAGCCCCCCAGTCATAACTGACCAGTCCACTCTTAAGTCCACAGATAACCAAGCCAGGGTCACCACTTCAAACAACTCCCAAAGAGACCAAAGTGGCCTGGTCTTGACCTTCCTTTGCATCAAGAGCACTTTGAACCTCCCCTCTTTGTGTGTGTGCTTTTTAGAATACTCCTCTCCAAATCCCCCGAGGGGGTTAACCCTCAACGCCCCAACTGACCCCCTCTGGCCATCCACCAGAGCATTCTGGGAAACATGGGTCTGTGAGAAGGGGGATGACTTTGCATCTAGACAACATCGCCTTCCTGCTATTAAATTGTCCACCTGGAATTGTTTGTGAGCAGAGAACATCTCGGCTTCACTTACTCATAACTGTGAACAGTCCCCATGCCTATTTTCCAGGCATAAACTTTTCCTTTGCATACTGGCATAGTGCTCTTCTTTTGTGTGTGTGTGTGTGTGTGTGCGTGTGCGCGTGTCTGTGTGTCTGTGTTCTCTTGTGTGTATGTGCATCCTCGCGTGTGTGTGTGTGTGTGTTCTCGTGTCTGTGTGTGTGTGTTCTTGTGTGTGTGTGTGTGTGTGTGTGTGTGTGTGTTCTCGTGTGTGTTCTCGTGTGTGTGTGTGCGTTCTCTCATTGTCTCTGGTCTGGCACCCTCTGCTCCTGTAAAAACAAAGCCTTACTGTCTCTGTGCCAACACCACACCCTGCCATGCTCAGATGAGCAGAGCGGTACACTGTAACCGTGTATCACTATTGAGGAATCCAGACCAGACCAGCTCTCGCTGCCCTCTCATATCCGCGGTCACCGCTTGGTCAATGTGAGACGGGCCTTGAGACGTCTGGTCTGACACCTTTGCGCTGACTGCCGCTGTTTGTCTAATAGGGCATGAATTTTATTCACACACATTCCTGGAGCATTCACCACTTCCACTGGCCCACTGTCCCTGGGGGAGTCTCAGGAAATCCTCTGTCTCCTCTCTGCTATGTGTAACACTGGGCCCTCAGAGGGCAAGGGGACACATCACACACACACACACACACACACACACACACACACACACACACACACACACACACTCTCTCTCTCCCAGACTGGACTGACATGCTGCCACACAGTCAGCATGTGTGTGTGAGCTGGGAACACTTTCACTTTTTTTATTTTTTAAATTTCCCATCCAGTCTGTTATGACTTACTGTAACACACTGTCATGCATTGTCCCTTCCACCCATCGTCCCTGTGTGTCAGAGGCTGGTCATTCCACTGATGTCCTGATGACCATACTGTAAGGACTGGTCACTATTAGTAATAATAGATGCTCTATTCTCTTGTGTGTGTGTGCGTGTGCGTGTGCGTGTGCGTGTGTGTTTCCTCCCTCCCTCCCTCCCTCCCTCCAGGCCCAGTGATAGGAGAGTTCCTCCCCTTGCTGATGCCCCTGCTGCACAACTGTCTCCACCCAGAGAGAGACCCTGAGATGAGGCTGCACATCTTTACCATGCTGTCCAAACTGCTGCTGGACGCCACCAACACACTGGATTCCAAGGGGTGAGACGCACACACACACACACACACACACACACACACACACACAAATACATGAGCGCATACCTCCAAACCACACACTGAGCTAGACTCGCTGCTTCGTCAAAAAGTGAAAACAGGATGTGCCCCTGACAAGGTGGGTAATGGAGAGGTGAAAAGTTCAGTTAGTAAGTTTTTACTGTGAAAACATACACACACACACACACACACACACACACAGTCACACTGTGTGTAGCCCAGGTTGAATTTCCACATGCTCATTAGAATTAACTAAAATGTTCACTTTGGATTGTTTGGATTTCTCCAGACATTCTGCCCTGTAAGCTGTGTATCTCCCCAGACTGGGTTCCCATCATTAGCACTGCCTGTGTGTTTTTCTACCTACCCCTTCATTAACCCTCAAATTAGCACCCCAGCGACAGGGGACCCTCATCAGGAACAGGAGTGTTCCCACCTCAGGCTAGCCTCAAGCTCCACTGACTATAGGAAGGTCAGTTTAGTATAGAACAGGGGTTGATGGACTACGGCTCATATGGAACTGGAGGTCTCATAATTAGGGTCAGGAGTTTTTCCCGGGCCAGGTCACACGGTCAGGAAAAAACTCCTGGCCCTAGTCATGATGATATCCACTTGGAGTGATATAAGACGTGAGACTGGGTTACTGTTTCTCACAGCTTTCCTCTCACCACCCCAGCCTAAGTGGCCCCAGAGGAGTTAGAGCAGAACTCCTGGGAGGGGTTACATGGACCCAAGCCCTGATCTGGATGAAATCTACCACCACAGGCATCTTGTAAAGGGTAAATTGGGGCATACCAACATGCCTTCAGTGGGGGACGTGCAGTTCTGGTTGGATCTGTCGTCAGTGAGTTAGTAACGCCGTGCTTGACCACCCCTCTACCAAGAGTGGTCTTTCAACAGGGGTTTATGGAGAAGGGCGGTGAAGGGGGTGTCTGAGGCGAGCTGCTGCCCAGAGATGAGCTCCTGAATGTGGATGCCTCCTCTGCCTCCCCCCCCCCCCCCCCACCCCGTGCCCTGAGGTCTAATCTGGGGGAATGCGTTAAGCCCGGGCCGTGTGCTCCGTGGTTACCGCGGTCACACCAGTTGTCCCCCATCACTCAGCGGCGGAAAACTCGTCACCGCCGACGCGGGGGTCGCCACGATGACCGACTGCGCAGCGCGTGTCACCGTAGCCGGAGGAATCTGAAGGGATATTAGTTCTGTCGTGTTCTGGTTTGGATTGGGGAGCAAAGAACATGTCGTTTAGGTTCTCTTTGTATGTTCTAGTAGAACAATTGTAGCAAAGCCAGCTTGACATCAACAAGTTTGCCAAAAAAAGAAAAAGAAAAAAGGCAGGCAGACTAGAACCCTTGTTGTCAAAAAAGGGAAATCCTGCTTGACTTTAATCTCAATATAGAGTTTATAAAGGTGTGAACATGTAACAAGAGATGTCTCTGTCTGTCTCCCCCCCCCCCCTTCCCCCTCCTCAAACTCACTTCGTCTGCCAGGCCACCTGCACTGCTATCAACTCCCTTCTTATCAGTAGGATGTCATCAAAGCAATGTCAGAAGTGAGCAATCATATGACACCTTTCATCTGAGCAGGGTTGAAGGGCTTCTTCTGTGAAGGGTTTGGGGAAGGGCAAGTTATGGTACACAGTGTGCACTCATATTTAGCTAAGTAATGCCTTCCTGCACACAGTCTCCTCTGTTGTATATTTGTAGAGAACAGCCCAGCCCACGAACTCACACACACACACACACACTCACACACACACACACACTCTCTCATCAAGGCGACAATGATAATGATACACAGTATCTTGGCTCTTTGTTCCCGTACCAAAATGACATAATGACACCTCGGCAGTAGAACAAGGGGAAAAGGGAAGAGTGTGTATGTAGGTGTGTGTGTGTGTCTTCAAACACGCTCCTTCCATAAACACATTATGTCTTTGTTTCATGTGGATTTGAGGGCTGCTATTAAACAGTTAAGGTGAAATCTAAGTAGAAGGAATGCTCTGTATGCGAATACAACCCTCACTCCTGTGAGTGTAGTTGATCTAAATCAAAGTTTCCCTCAGAGGGGGAGAGGTGTGTGTGTGTGTGTGTGTGTGTGTGTGTGTGTGTGTGTGTGTGTGTGTGTGTGTGTGTGTGTGTGTGTGTGTGTGTGTGTGTGTGTGTGTGTGTGTGTGTGTGTGTGTGTGTGTGTGTGTTGGTGAGACAAGTCTG
>NC_139663.1:3954916-4019916 GCF_951799395.1 Argentina silus
GAGGGCTTTTGAAACCTCTCCAGTGATAATAGCCTTCCTATTGTGACTGTGCGTTTTGACTATCTGCATAACCTTGAGCGTAGGACGCTCAGTGACTGGTGACTTAAATCAAGTTTATGAAGTGACCTTCGGAGAGATACAATCGCGTGCGTGCAAGCGTGTCCGTGTGTCTCTCTCTCTCTCTGTGTCTGTGCGTGTGTGTGTGTGTGTGTGTCTCTGTGTATGTGTGTGTGTGTGTGCGTGTGTGTGTGTGAGAATGTTCCTCTGTTATACGATGAGCTCACCGAATGCTGACTGATAGCAGAGCCTTAGCCGTACCCATAACTGCCATCCCACAAATCTGGAGAGACTTCTTTGTATCATGCATGTCTGTGTTTGAAGCTTTTATCCCCTCCTCTCTTTCTTTCCTTTCTATCCCTTTATTCTTTATCCCATTCTTATATGCTTCTTGGATTTCAAACACATCTGTGAAGCTCTTGATGTCTGCTGGCTTTCCTGACAGTATGATGGACAGTACCGCTCCTCCCCCCCCCCCCCCCCCCCCTTTGTAATCCCACAGTCCTGGCAGTGCGTATGCTATCAGCCTCTGCCTCCCTTCCACACCCCACTGTTGGCACACAGGGGGAATCCGCTCATCACAAGTCAGCATTGTTCTCCTTTGTTCCCAAGTGCTCTGAGAAAAAGCACAGTATACACAAGTGGTAGAAATCCCCTCGGTGGCTTGGAGGAAAAAGCGGATTCCGCCAGGTATCAGATGATGAGTTTACATGAACTAACTCATCCAGATTGACGGGGGTGTCACCACTATGCTGCCTCAGTTCTGCCATGTGGTTTCCACACCGTTTACACTTGACACTAATTCAAGTCATTCCAGGCGGTTAAACTCAATGGTATGTCTTGGTGGAGTAGGGATATAGTTAATGGTGCAACATTGCCACCCGATGGAGAGAGTGGAAACATATGTGTTGTGTCTAACTGTAAAGGTCCAGTTAAAACGTTTTCATCTTGTTCACTGTTGCCATCTACTGGTCCTGCTGATGGTGTTTCGACCTGATTCATCCTGGGCCTGAAAATCTCTTATCTACAGTTATTATAATATAATAATGTATTTAGTTCTCATTGCATCTAGTCCAGCTCCCTCACGCAATTTCGGCGTGTGTGTGTGTGTGTGTGTGTGTGTGTGTGTGTGTGTGTGTGTGTGTGTGTGTGTGTGTGTGTATATCTATCTGTCTGTTTGTCTGTGTGTTGTCTGACCATGTCCCATATGTGTCTGTCTGTCTGTGTTTAGAGGTCCTGAAGGTTGGCAGTGCTGTCCACCCAGCACTCCTGAAACAAGAAGTGCAAGCCGTGAGGGACAAACAGCGCAGCCCTGTCTACTGTGACCAACTGCTCCAGCACATCCACTCTCTTCCCCGGGACAGTGCATAGAACCTCACAGTTCTGGAGACGCTAGGGGAAACATACAATGTACATTCCCAGAGAAACAAAATGTAAATCAGAACTCTTGTCAAACACATTCATCCAAAGAATTGACTGTCTAATGCACATATACATCTTATTACAATAGCAATATGGCATATGTATTCATTCTGTAAAACCCAGACATCAAATTCACCAGAACAAAGAGTTGCAAGTGGTTGTGTTCTATAAGATTGTGTTTGTTCATTACTCCTTTTAACGTATACCTCTGTATGAGTGTGTGTATTGGTCAGCAGACATGGGAGGCCCTATGTTGATTGTTGAGGAGGATTCTTTCATTAATTGTGCCTTGATTTCTGTTCACTGTTAATTTTTGGTACAAAAAAAAATATATATATACATTTTGACTTCTGAGGTTGGCTTTCTTTTTTGTTGAGTCTCACAAGCACTTTACATGTCATACATTTATGCATTCAAATTGCCATGAAGAATGGAATGATTCATGACTTTTTATTTGTTAAATGGTGAATGCCAGGGCCTTCATATACATAAGCAGACTACAGTGTGGATCATTGTAGCTATCTCAAGTAGTACCAGATGGGGCAGTGTGAGCGTGGGACCTACTCTCCTGCTTCTCCATCGCAACGACCTCTGCATGCGCATTATTAAGTGAAACTGCTCTCTACTCTCAAATCTCGCGTTCTGCAATATCCTATTGCATTGTCTAATAGTGTGTTTATTTTGGGAATCAGTGAGTCTGATATGTCGGGTGATTATGATGAACTTGAAGTTCTTGCATCCCCTACTCTGTGGTTGGTTACCAACACCCGCAGGCGCACATTTGAAGTCTTACAGCAGCGAGTGCATTAATGCAGTCGATTGTCCTTGCCTATAGGGATAAATGACAAGTGACAACTTACTTACTAATTTTCCTGATCGTAACATTTTACCAACGCGCCTTCAATATGTTACAGTTTGGAGACGAACTGGTTTATTTCTCGGCGGTATTTCTGGTGATTCTGTCCATGTCGAGGAGTGCGATGGCAGCATCCGTCCTCACCGGATCCCTCTACGTCTTCATCGTGATGTTTCGGTTCCCTCAAGTGCCAGCCAACCAGGCGAGTCGAGTGCTGCGGCCCACTGGCCCCGCAAGCGCCGGAGTCCCCGTGATGGCGCACCGTGGAGGGGGACACGACGCGCCGGAGAACACCCTTGCTGCGATACGAGAGGTGAATATAAGGATAGGGCATAACCCTCTCTGAAACATACAATTCAACAACTGTAGTATTATGCAATACGAATATTGGGTAGGCAGCCTATAATGATGAAATATACGTGATCTTATTCAATATAATTGATGCAGATAAAATGCAAATTGCATCCTCTCCTAATGAGAGCCGTTTACATTGTTTAATAATCGTAGCCAAAAGTTTGGAAGCGGTATCCTCTAATAATTTGTAATCTTGAGTAAACCCTATTGGCAAATGGCTACTAGGCCTACATCTGTGCCCTCCCAGTTGCTTTTCTACCCTGCATCTCCCCTCACAACCAACCCATTCCAAGCCAATCCTGTATCTGCCTTCATCTCTTGTCTATACCTCCCCCCTTCTCTCTCCTTCTCTACCTCCGCTCCTCTAGGCCAGCAGGAACGGAGCCACAGGAGTGGAGCTGGACCTGAGCTTCACTGCAGACGGACTGCCGGTCCTGATGCATGACAACACGCTGGACCGCACCACCAATGGGACAGGACCAGTCAGTAAGCTGCACCTGGCGGAGGTCAGGAGGCTGGACGCCTCGCTCAGCCACAGGCTCAGGTGGGCTGGGAGGATGGTCCGCTGATGTTATAGTCAAGGTTCATTCTATAAACACAAGATGTTGGAAGAAGTTGATCTTTGGTCCCTTCCTCCGCCGTTGTCTGTCAGTTTGGAGAAGGGGGCAGAGACAAGAGGATGGCTGTGAATGGTACAAGGCCAGATATAGCAGTGGGTTTCTCAAATATAGCAACACAAACATTTGTGTGCCCTTCTGTCGTTGGTATGTCTCCAGGGAGAAGTTCAGAGGGGAGAGGGTACCTACCCTTCAGGAGGCAGTGCAGGAATGCATCAAACACCAGCTGACCATTTTCTTTGATGTCAAAGATCATCCTGATAAGGTACAGGCAGTGGGAAACTGCCCATGGATACATATGCTATTGTATACCCCAATAGCAGGATGAATGCCTACCACACAGGGTTTTAAAGGTTCCAGTAGACTATGATAAAATCCCAGTAAACTATGAGTGTATGGAGACGTTATGGCACCTTAAAGGCCAGCTGTTTCAGGCAGTAACCCACAGGAATCTCCAGCAAGGAGCGGTCACAAAGACACTCACAGCTGTCTCACAGTTGGTGTGATAGGAATTCAACCCCCCTGCAATGTGGCTCACTCAAATCACCTCCTTCTCTTTACCCCTAATAATGGATTTGAGACAACAGATTAAATAGATTTCATCAAATACAAGGTGCTCTCATGATAACTGTATGTCACTTACTGTCAGTCAGCCCTTTTGTATACTGTATTTTCACCCTTCTCGCACCAGGCTGCCTCAGTCCTTGGGGAAATGTACAAAAAACACCCTGTCCTGTACAACACCAGCATGGTCTGCTCTTTTGAACCCAAAGTCATCTACAAGGTCAACTTTAACATTGATGCATTCACATTCATAGATGCATTGATGCATTCACAAATTTTAGTAACTCATTCATCAGAGCTTACATTAGATTTATTATATCCTTTTCTCCTTATATATGCATGCTTGGATGTATAGAATTATGGCAAGTGTTCCTGATATGTTGACTCTCACGTTCCAGATGCGTCAGACAGACCCTGAGGTGGTCACAGCCCTGACCCACCGGCCATGGAGCCTTAGTCGCTATGGCGATGGCACCCCTCGCACCATGGCGTCATGGACGCAGTTCTGGACGGAGGTTCTGGATGTGCTATTGGACTGGGCCCACCACCACGTGCTATGGAACCTGTGTGGCGTATCAGCCATCCTCATGCAGAAAGACTTCATCTCCCTGTAAGTGCAGCCATATTTTGACAATGAATAACAATAATATGAATAAATAATAGTATTATCTCCACTTTGCCTTTTGATATAGGTCAAGTGGAATGTGTGACATATTGTTTTCACCTCTCCTATCCTATTCTTTGAAATGTGCACAGGGGGCTAGGGGTCGTGGCTGAACAGTTTAGTTTCCACCAAGCTATGTGTGAGGCCAGTAAGGAAAAAGGGCCACCTAATGGCTGTTGGGCCCCAAGGGTTGTCAGAGAACCTGTATTTCCCATACACAGTATTTCATGTGAACAGAACACTTACATGTGGTTGAATTTTGTGTTTGCCTCTGGTGACCCAACCGTCCTCTCCCTATGCAGGGACTATGTGCAGTACTGGGCAGAGCGAGGTGTGGAGGTGGTGGGCTGGACTGTGAACACAGCTGTGGAGAAGCAGTACTACCAAGATGTACTGAAGATCAGCTATATCACAGACAGCCTGAGAGAGGACTGTGAGCCCCATTTCTGACCCAGACAGGGATAGACACACAAAGTTAAGAGAAATGCCAATATCAGTACTGACAGTAAGGAAAGTACCCAGGCCTTTTATCATAGGAATGAACAGTGTAGGCTACACACACATAGCTAAAATACAGGTCATTGTTCAGTTAGTAACCTTTTACCTAAGCTTGTCCCCAAACTTGCTGGACTGGACTTCTGGTGTTTGACCTTTTAACCCCAACAGAATTGTACTGTGGACACAGTAAACTCATAGTGAAGGATACCATACCTTCATTCACTTGACCAATACCAGCAACACCATCATACCCTCAGAAATACTTCTCCCCCTTTGGACCAAGGATTACTCCACTAACTGAAGAATTTGTCTGGCACATTCCCAGTTATCTAATACAGAGCTTTTGGCACCCATTTTCCTATGGTAACACTGGTATAAAGGTACAACTATTTTTGTTTGAATGTGTCCTATGCCAGCCGTAAATGTGTATAATGTATCCTTTTTATCCTCTCCTGTTATGTGATGTAAATACCGCAGGCCTACTGTAAATATTTAGAAAATAAATATTCCCTGCCAATATGCATGCAGACTGATGCTGAGATTAGGGTTTGAGTTATTCTATTGTAAACAGTGATGCGTTGTAGGGACACTGTGATGGTCTACACCTTATTGCATGTTTTGTAAATATCACATAAACGTTCAGAAACGTGGAACGTTGCACCCCTCTGCCCAGCTTCGTCCACGCGGTAAACTACCAGGGGGACGCTGTCCCTTTAAGCGCTGAAGGAGGTGTGTTGCGACGTCAACTGGAATGGTTAGTTTGGACAGTGTCTTTACGGCTGAATGACAGCTCCTGTTTAACCAGATATGACATTGTCCCACCTCGACTGACACCCCCCAAGGACCAAAGTTACACCTACTGAAAAGATCAGCTCACGCTACAGGGCAATCTAGAATGCTAGGTTTTGAGATGCGTTTTATATTTTTATAATACTGAGAAGAGCTCGTTTCAATGGTTATTTTGCGCGGTAGGTTATCAAATAGTTGACTTTCTTTCAACAGCGATAACGTTCGGGTTCAAAAGCAAAGATCATTTGCCCACATGACAACTAGAAGACTATCCTAATCTCTTTTTTTTCTCCACCGTGATGCGTCAAATGAACTTGCACTAAAAGGGACATTGGAAGGAATTAATTTAGCAAATTCGTCATTATATAATTTCTGTGCCTATACCCTATTTGCCTCTTCATAACCGGCCTGGACACTTGAGTGCCATACGGAAGTTCACGTGGATTTTGCCTGCACATGATGTACACAATTACAAGAGGTCCCAGCAAACTTGTAACACAGCGACGAACAGGTGAGTGTGGATGGAAACACACGAGGTCCATTTGGACCATTCTGTAAAGTGACCTCTCGTTCACACCATCTTCCGTGGTGCGGTTGGATACATTTAATTAATTTAGCTTAGTGGTTTCCTTTTTAGATTCATTGTAACACTGCTGCTTTTATGGCGCGACCTGAATACTTTAAGAAAGACAGCGCATGTGTGCAATGCATTGATTTACTATGGGTGAAAGGGCCATTATTATTTCAAATGGCAAAAAAACAAGATTAATGTATGCATATATACCGAGTAATAACATGTCTATCTATTCCCTCTCATTAAGGCCCTACACAGCAGATTGACAACAAAATAAACGAGTTCAAGCACAAACAAACGTGTTGGTCTGTGGCTGAGTGAGTACAACACAATCTATTTTTCACACAGTGGAATACAGCTACCTGTCAAAAACCCCAAAGTCAAATTCACTTGTGCCTACTGCTGGAAGTCGCATTCAAATTCTTGCTCAACTTCACTTAGCTAGCTAGCTGACCACAGCAGGAACGCTCGACTTTCTTGCGTTTAACCTTGTATCCATCTCCATTAGGCCCTCTCTCGTAGGTCTTAGTACACACTGCCTTCATGTCATTGAATCAAGCCGTGATATGACCTTGGGGGAAGCAAGGTTACGCGTGAGCGTTTGTTGTCGTCCGGCGGTGTCGACTCGTGCTAGTGGGTTGGACCACGCCGTAGCCTGTAACTAGCGCTTTATGCTACATTTGGTTGCTAGTCATTCTATATTCTATAAGGCATTTCTTGTTAACAACATCTAACCGATAAGCCATTATGAGAAGTGAAGCAATCGACGAGAATGTCCTTAAGGCAATCACACGCTTCCCCACTGCAAGCTTTCGCAATTACCATAGAAACCCTTTTGTATGCCAAAGTATGGGCACCGCGGTGGGACATTTGGCATACTATCCGTTTAGTTCTTGCTCTGAAGCTCTGAACATACTGCACTAGGCAGACGAAGAAAACTTTACTAATCTGATACTTAATCCAAAGGACTATCATGCAAAGTAGTATTTGATATGTGTTCTACAAGCACACACTTATGCCTAGATATTTTGCAGGAATAATGTAATTATATGTACTTCTTGTTAGACGTACTTGTTTGTCACCCATGTCCATATGTTCATGTCCAGCATCCCTGCACCTAAGCTTGTATTCAACCGGCTGAACAGGAAGAGGTACCACACAGCACCAGCCCTGCAGGCGGACACTCAGCCTGAGTCAGAGGGCTTCACTGCTGCACATGAGGAGAATGTTAAGTTTGTGAACAAAGGTAAGGGTTGATAGGTGAGGTGACAGTGGCTTGGGGTTTTTCCATTTCCTTAGAGCCTCATTTCCAAAGTAGGCTACAAAGCCTATAGCCTTTCCTCAATTGTTAAGAACACGACTCCTGGCATCCTCTCCTCCGTCCTCCACTCACTTCATCCTAAAACAAAAAACATTGGAGGAAAATATGTAAGCGGAGGAACCTAGATCTTCTCCTCCAATGCTTGGACGCGAGTGGACGATGGAGGAGAAGACGCAATGAGTCATGTTCCTAACAATTGAAAAAAGGCTTATATGTTTTCCAAAATGGTCTCACAAGATGTGAGTTAATAGGCCTATATTTTTTTTTATTGACTATGGTTGACAGACTCGTAGCGTTTACCATGTTTCTTTGCTATCATAGTTTAGAGGAGACAACAGGACTTTGCCACTCCTTCTCACTGTTGCCCCAGCCAAACATGGTAGTAGGGTCATGGTTGTAGTCTCTCCCTCCCAGCACAGCTGCACTGATACTGATAGCTGCACAGCAGCAGGCCTGCTCTGCCCACCCATAAACTCTGCCAATGTTGTTTGTCCTACACACAAACATGAGTACATGTGCATGAGTAGGACTTGTACCATCCATTTGGCTTCAAATGAATTCAGTTATAATGGCTTCAGAAAGTGTAGGCCGATATCCCTTATTGTCTGTGTTTGTAACACTGAACAGATGCCCTCAAGGAAATAGATTGTATTTTATTGTATCTGAGTGAAACTCTACACACAGTGACCTAATTTACAAGTCTGTAGTAATTTCAACAACTGCTCTCACTAAGCCAAACAGCTTTTGTTCAGCTGGCTTATTCTTCTCTGTATTGCCCATGTGACTCTCAGTAAGTCGTTCTCTCAGAGTTTTCCACAGCAGCACATTAACAACTTTGCTTTGAGTGGACAAGGGGGAAAACTAGTCTTTGCCCCTGTCAGGCATTTTACAAATGAGTATTAGCCTTGCAACATCCATTCATTCACACACACACACTTGTTGGACTGGTGCCACCTAAGATAAGTTCAGTCAGGACTCGTCGGTTTAATATTGGTAGTAAACAAATGGTAGTACATTAGGTTTGGCGTAATTGGATGGCTCCGCTCTATATAGCTCCCCGCCTGAAGTTTAGCAACATAAAATACAATAATATAAGGCAGGGAGCCCATAACCCCCCCCCCACCCCCCCCCCCCCCCCCACCAGGGTGGTTAAATACAGAGTGAGCGGGGTGGAAGCGTTATAACGCTGCTCTTTTAAGCCTTGTCCCATGAACATGTGATGTGTTTGCATACATGAGATCAGCTGTCCTTCAGCATAACCTTCCACATGTGACTGGTCTACAGACACTATAGACTGATTTTTACTACTTTTTACATATTTTAGACTGATCGTCTATGGGTCCACCATTTTATTATTACCAACTTCATGCTATTGTTGGTATTTCTCTTTTTTATCTGCTATCTGTTAACTTTGGATATGGATGTACATCAATCATCTGCAAACATGTTGCTGTGTGATTGGACTGTTTGTCTGTGTATGCCTAAAGAAATCCAGAGTGGTGACTGTGTGTATGGTTTTCTCTATGCCCTTGCAGCGTGGCAGGAGGTAGCGCAGCATATGGAGGAGGGGGACAGCCAGGGACCAGTGCAGTATACAGAGACCACCCCCAACCCAGCCATGAAGAGTGAGTGGCCTCTCCACACTCCTCCATTTCATACTCATCCACTCCCTCTGTTCCTCCTCTCTACCTTTCATCACATTGACTCCCTTGTAACAAAACCATTTCCTGAACACACCCATGGAATTTCAACTATGCTCACCTTCCTCATTTTCTCCTCTCCTATTCCTCATGCTGACTCGACAGTTTTTATAGCCAAATATGTCTAAGGCACTAACTGTGATACGTCCGTAATGTGTTTCGAGGTACATGTATCAGATCATCATTTGTGTTGTGTAGGGTAGTTTCTATTCTGTGTGTCACGCTACAACCCCCCCTGTTGCACTCTCTTATATAAGTGTCTAAATGGCAAGACTGAATTAATCCATGTGCCTGCTGAGAGCTCACTAAGAATGATTAAGAAGACATGTCTGGAGGAGCTGCCGGGATGGGATGTCCCTGGCCATTCCTGGTATATTTCAGCCACTGATGTGGGTCCTACCATGACGCCCTTTATCCTACTCACTTGAGGTACACACAAGGATGATGGAAAAATGCCCCTTCTTGTTGTCACCTGGACAGTAGGTCACATCTGTGTGTGTGAGAGTTGGGGATTAGCGTAAGAGCTCACCTGATCCTCTCTCACCTGGCTGACACCTCAGCTGGGTCATAGTACTGCTATTGACCACACACTGGCTGGTGCAGGGTGGACCACTTATTCTAAGTAACAAGATGAGGGGTTCATAAGGTTTCATTTAGAGTTATTTGGCCAATTGCAACCAATTGAGCTCCCTTGCCGATTAGCTGAGTCCTTACATCTGGTTACTTCATCTAGTGAGGCAGGAGTTCACAGGGACAAAAGGTGATGGATCATCAGCTGTGTGTAAAATCTTATTTACTTGCAACCAAAAAGCTGCCAAAATGTGGATTTGGATGGGGAACAGCCAGTCTGTCAGATGTTCCTGTGGAACTTCCTGTGAAAACACTCAAAACAGTCTGAAGTTAGTAAGAAGATGAGTAGTTCCTAAGGTTTTATTTAGAATTATTGTGAAAGTTCTGATATTATTTGAATTCTGAATAATCGCTGTTCATGATGAAGCATTGAATTAACCTATTTCAACCAAAAGCTGACACCCTTTCCTTACCTCCCATCTTTCCCCTTGTTCCCAGATTTTGTGCCCATCGACCTGGATGAGTGGTGGGCCCAGCGGTTCCTGGCCAACATCGACAACCAGTCCTGATGGGTTCCTCCAGGGATGGGCCTGGCACCAGGGGATGCAGGGGAGAGGGCCCATATGGACCTAATGGAGTGCCCAGGAGGTTGAGGGTGAGAAGAGGGCAGAAGTGCCCCTGGCAGCAAGTGGATATGGGTCTTCCCTTCAACGTGTGGCACAAAGGGATGGGCGTTATCCCAGGGCAGCGCTGGGACGCTGGCATTGTCGCCATGAACTCTTACCTTTTAAATGACAGCTTCATCAACAGCACAACCGACACTAACCACTGTCCGTCTGGGCAATCAACTGGAAGGTCGAGTCTTGAATTGGTGGTTCTTTTCATGAACCCCAGCACCGAGGGCTAAGATGTCATGTCTGTACTAAAAAGCAGTAAATTGTATTTTCAAAAAAGCGCCTTGTGAATAGTTTGTTTTCCTAAAAACAAGGTTGGGCAATACCACTCCAATGATTAACACCAACAACTCTCCACAGGGTGTCACTGTTGAAACACAGTTCTAGCATTGGAAAAGGACATTAACCCTTGCAAGTATTATAAAGATCAAGAGTTTAGTAAATGATTTATTCACAATAACAATACATCGGCATCACACAATACAATCTGGGTATCCAATAATCTTTCTTTGACTGTTGACAGGTAGAATAGTACATTGAGCCACTACCCAATCAAGCGCTTTTCTGGTTACTTGATTGCTGAGTTAAGACACATTTACCACCAGGGGGTAGTATACAATGTAGACATATTACAGTAACATCAGATGGTGACAGCTCTGTCTTTGCACTTAGTCGGTTGGAATATGTCTTTGACAAGAAATTCCATTGACTACAGGAATAGGGAAAGGAATTTATCAAATTAAGAGTAACAAAAATGGTACAAAAAGAAGAACCTAATTATGATAACATGAAGCAAACAAACATGGGAAAGGTAATTAAAAAGGGGAAACTCACTGTAGGCTAGGATGTATGCATATGCTATGGAAATGTGTATACTTGTTACACCTTCCCTCATTTTTCAGAAGACACTTCAAGTTCCTCCATACGGTAACTCTCTCCTGCTCATGGCACAGTCTTATAAATATCTTCACCAGGAGTCAAACCTGCACATAGCTTTGAACACACAACATGAATAAAACTTGATAAACACAGAGAAATGTTGTTGGAGAGTCCTCAAACAATCCACAGAGCCCCAGTCCCCTTCTTCACTCAGGTCTCTGAGCTGGCAGAAGCCTCCCCTCTCTCCACGTGGGCTATGGGACAGTCAGTATGCATATACGTGGGTGGGGGAGGATGGTGTTAGTAAAGATGAGACATGGCACCCAGTCATCATCTTCCGACAGGTGGCGTTACTCCTACGCGACGCGAGTCCCTCGATGTCTGTGGACGGAGTAGCGCTATCTGTGGCAGGACAATGGGTGGCCAGTGGGACGGTAGGACAACGGGGGGGGGGGCTACTGTAGTTTAAGGCCAGTCGGCCACAGAAGGGCTGTCCATGATGTCTCAGTGCTTCTCCAGGGCCTTGGTCAGCAGTTCGTTGAGGCGGGAGATCATGGGTCTGGGGTCGTCGTTCAGGCCTGCGGCGATCATGGCGTTGTCATAGATCTACAGGGACACAGAGTGTCAACAGGTTCGAGTGAAATGTATGTATCCCACTTAGATATGCTTTCAGTTACGTTCAAAAGGCCCACAAAGTTAAGAGCCCGACTGACAGAATGTCAATAACATGGTTCAGATTTGATCCCAATGATCATTTGTTTGAACTGTGATCTAATGGCAACACACACAAAGGTTGAGTGTGTTATGAGGGTAACTGTACTGTACCTGCTCCAGCAACAGTGTTGCAAGATCAGAGTTGGACTCCTTCAGCGAGTGCATCTTCTTGATGAGTTCGTGGCTAGAGATGGAGGCAGGGTACAGTGTTGGGCATACATGCTCTCCATTTTACAGAATTTCTACCCTTCATTTTTCTTTCTTCTCATGAAATTCCTCTTCTCTCACCCCTTACACGACCTAGCCCTGTCCCATTCCACCGGTATTCCCTTCCCCTCTCCTCATTCTCCCCCCCTCCCTCCCTCACTCACTCTGGTCTTACCCAGCATTGATCTCCAGGGTGGGCTGTAGTATCTGGGCCCTCTCTTCTGAGCTGCGGGCCATCTGCTGGGTGCGGAGGAAGTGGCGGGCAGCGCCCATCTCCAGCACTGTGATCATGGCTGGGTGGGTGTCCAGGCGAGGGGTCACCTGGAGATTAGGGGCAGAGGGCGGAGAGAATGTCAGTCAATCAGCCTCAGACATTGATATATAGTGTAACAAAATGCACGTTAATAATGATGGTTAAACAGTTTAATTCACACACTTAATTCCAAGCTGGTGCAGCTCTGTGAAACAGTTGGGAGTGATTTATGCAAATGCTGTGGATCAAATCAATCAAGCAGGTTCACACTAGTGAGACAGGACTGCCTGGGATCATTGGGCTTTTTTTTATGTCGACTGGTGATAGTTGGGACCGTGGTGGGGCAGCAGTACCTTGATGTTGGTGACTCTAGGACCCAGAGAGTTCCTCATCCAGGCCATCAGGTCCTCTGCCTGCTCCTCAGTGAGGCGCTCAGAGGCTACGGAGGAGAGAGAGAGACACGTGTTAGGATGACACTGGTCATTCTCTCACGATGAGCTCGGAGCTGAATCATCTAACACACACAGCACTCAGAGTGAGAAAGGGAGAAGACCTGAGAGAGGGGTCTTACCTGGCTTGACGTCCTGGTACTTCTCCTCCTTGTAGTGGTCCACCACAATGTCCGTTTCCACGGAGATGAGCTTCTTCTTGTCAAACTCTCTGAGGTGCAGGAGGGTGAGTTCATCATACTGCTCATAACAGAACAGCACCTAGAGAGAGAGAGAGAGAGAGAGAGAGAGAGAGAGAGAGAGAGGTGAGAGACTAAGAGGGGACAAGAGAGCGGTAGTTACTGTGTGTGTGTGTGTGTGTGTGTGTGCATGTGTGCGTGCGTGAGTGCATAGTCCCATACCTCCATGTCTTTCTGCTTCATGGCCTCATAGTAGGGTGAATGCTCTGCTAGGTGGCGGTTGGGGGCACACAGGTAGTAGATGTTGCGTGTCCCGGCCTTCATGCGTTTGCCGTAGTCCATCAGGCTGGTCTGTTGGCCCGCCGGGAGCTCAGAGGACTCGAACCTCAACAGCTTCGCTATGTCCTCCTGGGGAGGGTGTGATGGAGGGGGAGAGAGAGAGAAAGAGAGAGTAAAAGAGAGAGAGAGAAGAATGAGTGAGGGCAAATCACTGGCACATCATTTTAGTGGTACTCTCCTTGCAGCAAGCTCTTGGGGACTAGCGACCCTGATGTTTTTAAGCGAGTCACTGGGTAAAACCAAAAGGCACATTGCAATGTTAACTGTACAGAGAAGAGAGAAGTTGTGTTTGTATTCCATCCTATGTAACCCCCCTCCATACTGCCACCCCTGGTTGGCCCCGCCCAGACCCACCTTGACATCCTGCTCCTGCGTCGTGACGATGCCCTCCCTCATGAAGAGGCTGTAGTCCTCAAAGAAACGGGCGTACTTCTCCGGCTCCTTCTTACTCTGGTCCAGCAGGAAACGGATGACGCGCTGCTCCAACACCACCCTCAGCTTCCTGTGGAGGGAGAGAGAGAGAGAGAGGTGGCCAGGGAAGAAGAGCGGAGGACAATATTAGGGATGTATAGACACAGTATGGCACAACGCAGGAGTGGGGAAAGTACAATAGGAGGGCAGGGACTGTGTAAGGGAAGAAAAGAGTTTGAGGCTGCAGGGCTCCGATCGTACCTGATGAGGGCGCTTTCCTGCAACAGCTCCCTGCTCAGATTCAATGGGATATCCTCACTGTCCACCACACCTGCACAGACATACGTTGTTACGCTCGATCAATAAAAGCATGGGTAAGATAAGACAAAACATGATAGTTGATGGGTGGGGTGGGGTGGGGGGGGGGGGGGAACCAATATAGATAAGATGGGGTACAGATGATATGAGGAGAAAAGGAGGACTGACCTCGTAGGAAGCGCAGCCACTTGGGCAGGATTTCGGTGGCCTTGGTCTGGATCAGAACCTTCCGGCTGTACAGGGCCACGCTGGAGCCCATCTCTCTGCTCACGTCAAACATGGACGGCTTCTGCTCACACACACACACGCGCGCGTCAATAATACACCTCGACCTGGTGATTATCATCTGTTGTCCATAGTGGTCATATTTTTCACTACCTTAATCTGTATCTTGTGTCCACCAATGGTACAACCCCCTCCCCCCCCCCCCCCCCCATCCCCTCCACCCCCCGGTTGTCCTCACCTGGTCAGGGACGTAGAAGATGCTGCGGATGTTGACGGGGGCATCGGCGCGGTAGTGCAGGGTGTAGCGGGGCTTGTCGTAGGCCTGGGCCACGTAGCGGTAGAACTCCTCATGCTGCCACTCACTGATCTCCTTAGGCTCCATCATCCACAGAGCCTGAGGGAGAGAGGAGGGGGGGGGGGGGGGGGTGAGTACACAATACGGATACACACAGTGAGAAAAACTCACTTGACGCAACATCCACAGTTACACACACAGACACACTTTTCAACAGAAAAGGTCTGTTGTGGACAGTGGAGGTTATCTTTTCAAAGCCGGATGGGGATAAATCTGCCCAAGATGACAGGCATAATGTCACAATCATTGAGTGTTTGAGTGACTTGGTAAAGATGACTTGGGACATGGCTCACCTGCAGAGTATTGAGCCGCCTTCCATTCAAGAAGATGGGGAAGCTGACAAAGTTGCTGTATTTGGTCACCACCTCTGCAACAGAAGACATCTTTTAATAATGACTGGACACTTTGTGATAGGAATAAAGCTTGGAATGCTTACACACTGGACTAAAACAAATTAGGTTCTGCGCCACAAATCCAGGTTGGCACTTCATTCAGGACACCATGGTTCATCTCTGAAATTCAAAAAGAGAAATGAAGCTGTACATACCTTTGACTCTGTCCTCAGCGGAGAACTCCTTGCAGTCGTCCTTGAGGTACAGCACAATCTTAGTTCCCGGTCTGACCCCACTGGCCTCAGCAACCTCAAACACTCCAGAACTGGGGAGCACAGAGAACACCTCAGCAGTCAGCACCTTCTTCTCATTACATCTCATTCTCTTTCCTTTTAAAAGTGTTGTTGCGCTCTCTTCATTCGACCGATTGAGAGGACATACCTCACCAACACTCCCTCCTCTCCCCTAACCCCTCACACACATACACCCTCCCCCTCTGTCACTAGTCCTTCCACCCCGGCTTCCACCCCATCTCTAACTACCTGCTCTCCTCCTTATCCCATCCCCTCATTCCTACCCTCCCCTCACGCCCCATCTCTGCCTCCTATACTCCCCTCCCTGCCCCCTCCCTCCCTCCCTCCCTCCCTCTTTCTCTCACCCGTCGGCGGACCACTTGTATCCAGGGGCTCCAGGCTCGGCTGACTGGGAGTAGACGTCCACTCTATCAGCCACCATGAAGGCAGAGTAGAAGCCCACACCAAACTGACCAATGATAGAGCTGCTGGCCTCCGCCTTACTCTGCAGTTCATCCAGGAACGCCTACGGAAGGGAGGGACGGTGACGGAGGGAGACAGAAATGGTTGCAAGAATGTATCATGAACAAATAAGAAATATTCTGTTCTGGTGATAGAGAGTGACTAAATAGATAGTGATGGGGCAGGTAAGAGAGAAATGGAGATGTGTTAACCCAGATAAAAGGGGAAACAATTACCTTGGAGCCAGAGCGGGCAATAGTCCCCAGGTTGGCCACCAGCTCCTCTTGGTTCATCCCAACACCTGTGTCCTACAGTGGGAATGAGGGGGATGGTTGATCGTGAAAATATTCTACTGCTTTGCAATCAAAGAACAGTAGAAAGAAAGAGTACAAGAAAAAAGAAAGAAAAAGCACTTAGAGAATTACATTCCTCCATATCTTCAGAGCTATCGCCAAAGACCATTTCTACATAACTGCAGTATTATATTTATCCACCAGGTGGCAGAGTTACTACTGATTCAGCATGGCACTGCAAAAGCTAGAAGTGCATTCGAGGTTGATTCATAAATAAATAAAATAAACAACATTCCTCCAGTGAGACTAAAGAATGTTTCTCTAAACAGCATTACAAAAGATCATACGTCACTGAACACAGCATACTCCTGCTCCATGACTGGTATACCTGGATGGTGAAGGTGCCCTTGGCAGAGTCAGTCTGCAGGTGGATCTCCATAGGCGCCGTGTCGCCCCCTCCTGTGATCAGCTTGTGTCTCAGCTTCTCCAGGGCGTCGCTGCCGTTGGAGATCAGCTCACGGATGAACACCTAAGCAATGGGGTGGGAGAAGGTTACAAACACAGAGCCTCCCTACCTGCCCACAGAAGAGAGGTATGTCTCTCGTCAATTGTCCTAGTAACAGGCTGTGGGGTATTGTCACTGGTCTGTCAGTTAGCTTGCTTACATGGGTGCAATCAGCTCTTAAGTGAGGCCGTCAACGGTTGAGAAATACCGTATCAAGCCGTTCGCAAACACAAAATAAATATGCTCCTTCACACTCACCTCCTTCTCTGAGTACAGAGACCTGGCAACAATATCCAGCAGCTTTTTTGTCTCAGCCTGGAACTCATGCTTGGAGAAGGAGCCTGCACAGGCCAGAAAGGAAATGCAACAAAAACTGTTCATTTAGCATACATAGCTAAGTTTATAATATTGACATGGCCAATAGACTACAGCCAGAGGTGGAAGGTTGATGTCTTGTTCACCTTGAACATTCTCTGTGTCGCTGATGATGGTGTGCAGGGGCTCTTCCTCTGGAACCTTCTCCGCTTCCTGAGTGCTGTAGCAGGAGTATTGGGTCAGACCAAGCCCAGGATAGTGGGGGCTCCACACGCGGGGTACAGCACATCTCTGCTGTTGTCTCACCTGGGCATCTAAAAACAAGGAAGAGTGTGAGGACAAGCAAACATTTTATGTTGTACTGAAATCTTGTGATATGGCATCAAGAGTGTTGTCACTGTCAACGGTTGCTTCTTTTCCACGCTGTTCGGCTTGTGTGTTATAACATAACTACTAAAGTCAGAGCTTGTAATAATAGGGATCTCAACACTTGGTCCTGCGTCACACACACTTTAGGCAGCTGTCATACAATCACCACTGGCTTGTAGCAGCATCAGATCGGTCCGTCGTTTCAGCTATTATCACCGGTTGACAAAAGACGCAAACAAGACTTCAAGCGAAATCCAATAAACAACCATGACAGCTTTTGTAAGTTCACGTAACCTAGTTGGATATCTTGTAGCAAGCTAGTAGCTATAGTTATCCGGCTAATCAACACAGCGGCTTACCTCCAGTGAATGTGCTTGTGACAATCCTACTACCTACTCCTCGTCCAGAAGACAGGAATCTGGAGTTCGCCTTTTGAGATGAACCCAATGCAAATTTAAATAACTTGAGGCACCGAGACATTTTCAAGCAGTGAGAGGTCGTTTGACCTATTTCAACACACGTTAAACAAATGTGCGACGACGGCCTGGGCAAGTAGGACCTGTGTAGGACGCGTTGAAATGACGTAGCCTGAGCAACCATAGCGTTGCCTGAATAGAAACGCAAATATGAATGAATCAGCACATAAATACCGTACTTCACTTCTATTTCAGTTGGTTGCAAATGGGAAGCGTCATTCCAAGCCTAACACATTTTCATTTGGACAGTCACAATATAAATTCCCAAACAGTTCTAATGTGTTTATGTTTTAACTCATTTCAATTATCCTAAGGTTTTGAAGGTCATACTCATTATAGGTGTGTAGCCCCACATTGTGTTCTGAATGTTATCTTGTCACCTGAATTTATATCGAAAGTGCATATTGTGCAATTACATGCATGAACTATTGAGTACCATGATTAATAGCATAAGACATTGGATAGTCTGAGTGAGTGTCATGCTCCAAAGTGAGTAATAATACTGAGAAATGGAAGTGATGTATGAATTGTTGGGGAGGCTTTACAGAACACTACACTAGGTCTTCAGATGAAATGAGAGTAGAGACAGAATTTGTCTGTTGAACACAGATTTATTTAACAATATGGTATATAAGTACGAAATGAGTCATTTTAACCAGTTTGTACAGTGATTTCAATTTTCTTTTCTGAATATTTACAGTATTGTCAACCTGCTTGATTTACATTAGAGAACAGCTCAACCTCAATTCAAGTTTAATGCAAGAGGAAAAAGGATGCAAAGAACTCTCTCTAAACAGAAATCAGCAGTCAAACAGGTATAACCCACCACAGTTAAGCTTGCGGGATTGAAACTTCTTCATGAGAAACTCTTTAAATTGAAGGAGAAACAAAGCAACAAATCTTCTGCAAGACAGAAATTCTGATTCCAAGCCAGTAAAATGAACATTCCGGCACCTGTGAATGAACAAGCATTTGTGCAGGTCTTTGCACACCTCTGTGTGTGTTTGCGCGTGTGCGATACTTCCTAGTTCTATACAAATACGTTACTCTCCCATAGACTCTGCAAAACGGAAAGAAAATAAGTCTCTCCCCCGAAGGCATGTCCTTTTGAAAAATGGTACAATAGAATAAATTAGCCAGGAATGAAGACAGGGAGCAAGAGGCGAAACCTGGCAAAAGATCCCAGACAAATTATTTTTACAGTCTTCTCAACACAAAAACGCTAGTAATTTTGCAAAGGTACAAAATAAAAAATTTGAATAATAAAATGAAATATTTTTGTTTTGAGAAGTTTCATTTAAAAATTCCATGCCAGAGAATAACAAAAGAAAAACAAATTAAAAACAACACAATGACCAGGAAACAATTCTTTCATGGCTGGTCTGAACCAAAAAATATATTCTTTGTATTTTAATTCTCCTCTTTAAACAGCAATTATTCAAATCCCTCCATGTGTTGGAAGAAATAGCAGTCCCTTGGTTTAAGGAAATGTTCACAGTCCATAGGCCTCATATGACTCATTTCTTTGCATTTCTTTTAACTTTTTACATCAGTCAGTACAAAAAGTAATTTGTGTGAACACAGAACAAGGCCTTTCGTCTCGTCACGAAATGCTACAATCCTTCAACAAACTTTTCTAGAGTGTCTCCTGTGGTGTCTCCCACCATATTCATGTCATTGCTCAGCCCCCCGCGGTTTGGGGTATTAAGCTGCGGGAGCATGGCACTCTGCTCTGGCGTGCCCAGGTGTCCTTGCTCCATAGAGCCAGGCATGGGGCCGCCTAGACTGGGATGGGGTGAGCTGGAGTGGAGGGTGCCGTGCTGGGGAGAGGGCTGGGGCTGTATCCGTGGGGAGGGACTGGAATGTGGGGGCTGCTGCGAGGGAGGACAGGGCGACTGCACTGGGGCTGGGGACCTCACCTGGTTGCCTAGCGCGTTGGCCATGGTCTGGCCAGGCAGGTGAGCTCCTCCCTGAGGCTGGCCTTGGAGCATGTGGGGCGGGGGGCTCATGGAGTTGGCCTGGGCCGGGGAGCCCATCTGCTGCTTCAGCATCTGCTGCTGCTGGAGCATCCGCTGCTGGAGGAGGTTCTGGGACCCGTCCATACCCATCCCGGGCTGACCCATCTGGGCCAAGGGAGGGAGCTGACCCATAGGACCCCCACCTCCCTGCATAGCCATCTGCTGCTGCATGCGGAGCTGGGAGTAGCTGGCTGGCCCTCCCTGCTGCTGCGGGAACTGACCATGGCCTTGAGGCATACCGCCTTGCTGCTGCTGCTGCTGCTGCTGTTGTTGTTGTTGCTGCTGCTGCTGTAGCTGTTGCATCCGTAGCAGCTGCCTGCGGTAGAGCTGGGGGTTGCCGTTGTGTGCAGTGTTCATCAGCTGTCCCTGGGGGCCCATAGTAGCCATGCCCTGGGGCACAGCCTGCTGAGGCTGCTGCTGCTGCTGGGGGGGCATGCCCGGCCTCTGCACTGCCGCAGCCTGCATGGCGACCATGGCCTGCATCCCCGCCTGGCCTCCAAGCATAGCTTGGGGGTTCTGTTGTTGTTGTGGCTGCTGCTGTTGTTGCTGCTGCTGCTGCTGCTGCTGTTGGCCTGGTACTTGGCTGGCCTGGTACTTGGCTGTCCTCTGTTTGATGAAGGCAGCCATGAGGTGGGGGTTTGACTTGAGGATGTTGAGGACCTGCTGCTGCTGCTGAGGCGAGCTGGGGGACTTGAGCGTGCGCAGTAGGTTCTGGAGGGCATTGGGGGCGATGTTGCCAGGGATCCCCCTGGGCATGCCTAGCTGTTGGGGCGTTTGCTGCGAGGGACCCTGGGGGGACATGACGCCGGGCATCTGAAGGGCCTGCTGCGTCATTGGGCGCGACATGAGCTGGGCCTGCTGCAGCGCGGGCGTTCCCTGAACCTGCTGTGGGGCCATGGGGCCCTGCTGTAGGGGGGCCTGCTGCTGGGGACCCTGGGGGTTCTGCATCCCCTGCCCCCACTGGCCCTGCTGCATTGCCTGCATCACCTGGGGGCCCCTGGGGCCCATCATTTGCATCTGCCCTTGCATCGGCCCCACCATGCGGGGGTGGTTCATGGGGACTCCTCCATTCATATTCATGGTGTAGTTCAGCTGCTGCTGTTGCTGCTGCCTGGCCTTGGCCACCATCTCTATTTGCCGGGCCATCTTCAGAGCTGCCAGTGGGGGCTGCTGTTGCTGCTGCTGGGGCGGCTGCTGTTGGGGTGACTGCTGGGGAGGCATGTTGGGCAAGGGGGACTGCTGCTGATGGAGGGGCGAAGACTGGGGCCCAGGCTTGCCCTGGGGGACTGGTGTTGGGGGCTGGCTGGTGCGGCCATTGTTGGGGAAACCGTGAGCCATGTTGGCGGCGTTGGGGGGCTGTGGCTGGGGCTGGCTGGGTAGGGGCTGGGGGGTCTGGGGCGTGTTGGGCTGCTGGCCGGAGGTGGGGGTGCCGGGGGCGGTTGAGGTAGGCGGTGACGGCAGGCTCTGAGGCATCCCCCGGCCCGCCATGGTAGCCATGCGGCGGCGCATCATCTGGGCCTGCTGGAGGCGGTGCTGGAGCTGCTGCTGCCTCAGCTTGTGCTTGATGTTGAGGCAGAAGGGCACGGGGCACTTGTTCTCCTGGCAGTGCTTGGCGTGGTAGCAGCAGAGGGCGATCAGCTGCTTGCACACGGGGCAGCCGCCGTTGGTCTTGCGCTTGCAGCCCTTGGTGTGCTGGACCACGCGCTTCATCTTCTGGCAGGACGGCAGGGAGCAGTTGGCGTTGCGGCACTGGCAGGCGTGGACCAGGGACTGGATGCAGCGCTGGATGCTGAGGCGCCTGCTCTCCTGCGGGCTCTTGGAGGCCTCGCCGCCCTGGCTGTTGCTGTCGTCATCCAGGCCCAGACCCCACTTCACCATCTGGTGCTCATGGCCCTTCACGCCATAGCAGTTGATGCATAGGTCAAAGTCCTGCAGGAAAGAGGAGAAGATGTGCAAATATAAAACATCTGGGTAATATTAACTACTACCAAGTGTGAATGTGTGTGTGTGTGTGTTTCCTCCAGGCGACTATGTCTCCACCATGTGATGTGTGCATATGGTAGTTCAGTTTGTGGACTAATCTCCCTCACCTCGCAGACGGTGCAGTGCCAGCGCGTCTCCACGTGGTGCTTGCACTCGTTGCAGGTGTAGACGAAGCGGTCCTGGCCCTGGTTGTGCAGCTCCACCAGCATGCACATGGAGCTCCACTTGCAGCGGCGCAGGGAGCTGAACTCCCAGTGCTTGTCCCGGGCCAGGGTCAGGAAGGCGTCACGCCCGTCCATCAGGTCGCACGTCAGCAGGGGGTCCGGGTCCATGATGGGCGGTAGGGTGTTGACTGACGGCCCAGAGTGCAGGTGGATCACAAAGAACACCTGGAGGGATGAGGAGAACACACAGGTGTCAGTGGTGTCAGACAGCAGAAAGGGCAGGAGGTATATGCTTGATTAATGTTCTGTACAACCGAAGAATTCCAATTTTGCTTTCTAATCCTTACAAATCAGTGATTCAGAAAGGGCTACAAAAAAAACAAAAAACGATTTCCTTTATATGTTTCCTTCATAAGAATAACTGGTGCTGATCCAATGGTACACTCACATCCTTGTGCTTCTCCAGGGTGGAATAGAGTTTCTGGGACAGGTCATTGGCTACATTCGGCATCCCAGGCTTCTTCTTATTGGCTCGGCTCACGCTGCTGCTCTTTTTATTGGTCTTCTTGCTGTTCTTCTTCTTGGCGTTCTTGCTGTCAGCTTGGGCTCCCTGGTAAAAGTGTGTGTGCATGTTGTCAATGGGGGAGGACACAGTCAGATACATAAATAAGGGACTAAGTGATGAGGAGAAATAGCCGCTACAAAAGCACCAGAACACCCAATAATATACTTTGATGAAGTGGCTTTTAAATCATTAGGACTCAGACACATGTAGGACAGGATGTGACATCATTTGGTTGTTTTTGGCATGAGAGGAGCATTCCCTTTCTTCAGCACTCCATCCCTTTTGTCTTACCTCTGGGGTCTCACAAGAGGCTGTGTTCTCCTCTTTCTTCCTCTCCTCCTCCTCCTGCTCCAGCTCCTTGATGCTCTCCTCCAGCACGTTTGGCCAGAAGTCGCCCTCGAAGTAGGGCATCTCGTTGGCGCTGGTGATCCGGTCTTCTGTGGCCTGCTTGAAGATGTCCTGAGCACAGACACAACGACAAGTCCTGTTAATCAAACTATACAGCACTGTGCAGACAGCCAGTTTCCCCTCAACTATACATTGAAATATAGTTTTTATACATTCCACTGACAATAAAGGCCAGAGAGATCGTACAGTTGTTCTCTCTCTATGATAAAGGTTGCCACGTCTGTTGGACCTACAGACGTAGGACACACATGCACCTGTAGACACAAAACACCCTTATACACTGATGACACTCGTACACATTTAACGGCACACCCGTGGTCCTCACACACCCCAGATAGAGCACAGTGTTAAAGGCCATCAATAGGACATCCTGATCCCCCTGGCTTACCTTGTAGTCATGCAGGATCCTCTCAGCAAAGGCCTTGTCCAGCATTTTCCTGTACCACTCCTGCAGCCGTTTGGGTTTGGGGATCTTCTGGTCCACAGGGTGGCAGTGGAAGATGTAGTCGTCGCCTTCACTAGGAGGGCAGGCCCAGATGTGACCCATCACGTACCTGTGTGGGGGAGAAATAGTTTTGCTTATCATTTCAATGTCACCCATTCAATTGAACTGAAAGACGGTGTGTTTCTCTGACAGTAAATGAACACAATTTGGATTTGCTGCTATTCAGTAACCTACCCAAGTTTCTTGACATACTCCAGGTACCCAATCAAGATCTCATGATAAACTGCTGTCCTCAGTCCTCGGGGTTTAAAGAAGTGAATACTGTCGAGGTAAGATATGTATACCCGTCTGTGGAGAAGACACAAGGAGAGGGCAAGATGTGTTACATTCACTATTTGAGATAATATAGGCCACTTCAAAGAGCATCACTACTGTCTTAAATGATCTTATCAATCTGGAGAAAGACTGACTATCATCTTGCAGTGTTACCTGGTGTTGGGGAAGGGGCACTCGGAGCCAAACTCCTGGACGTGCATGCCAAAGAAACACACATCCACTCCGTCTATCTCCTCAAATGCAAAAAGTGCTTTGGTTCTATAAGGGAAGCTCTCCATCATCTCGCCTGAGTCCACAAACCTACAGAAACAGAGGAACAGTGATCCTCAGCATGAAATTGGTATACAGATTAGTAAACAGGTTTTTTTATTTTTTTTATTTATACGAGTCCCAACAAAGGCGTATTACTTAACACCACCAGCTGAAGCTCTTACCTGGATTTCATCCCAGGTTTGACTTCCACTGTTTTGTCAGAGCTGGCCACCACCCGTACAAACACTTCTCCAGCCTCCGGGTGGTTTTGCCTCTTCAAGTACTTATTCACTCTGTCTTCTATGTACATGCCCAACCTTGTGGTCTGCAACCCTGAAGAACGTACAAACACACACAGATCAGAACGCGTCTTCAATAGTGGATCTGATCTCCACTATTGTCTCTAACCCAGGAGGAAAATAAAAAAGGTTGTTTCTTGTAAAACTGAACCGTAGACCTTACTTTTGGCAGCAAACTTGTTCTCCTTTCTCGTTTTACCAGACTTCTTCAGACAGTTGTCGCAAATGAAGCTGAAAGTCAGTGACCAGTAGAGGAGTCAGACGGCTCTTATAAGTGTATCACCACAAACAGATTCTTATCTCAGAGACATGATTGAGAAATGAGAGTGTCAGATAAGGGGCATGTGAGAGCAGGAGAAGGAGCCTTACCCTGACGGCCAGATGGTGTCATAGTGCAGCACACAGATCTGGTGCATCTTCCGTCCGCAGTCTTTACATTCAACAAACCTGAGAGAGGGAGGAGATGGTCAGGGAGGGGGGACACAAACACCTCAGAATCAAAGATATAGAAGTTTGGAAAAGACACTGCAGAGGACAGATAAGCTTTCAAAACATCACGAATGAGCCAGCAGACTATCACCGACTTGAAGAGTACTCACGGTTCAGGGTCCAACATGTCATTCTTCTTCTTCTCAAACTGGTCTTTTGATATCATGCTGGATGGACAGAGAGTGGTTGAAAGAGTTAGCATCAACTCTCATGCATTACACCCCACACACCAACATGAGACACACTCAGACTGAATCCTGTGCGTTCCCATCGGAAGATTTGACTATAACACTAACACGTCCTATCATTAGTTGAATTATTAATGGCATTATGGAACACGGCTATTATGTAAGACAGCTCTCCAGCCAGCAAACTTACGTCTGTGGCTGTGCCGGGTCGTCCCCCAGGGTCACACTGTTGCCCTGGATCTCGTTGAAGCACTTCTCACAGAAGTGATACCTGTCGGCAACAAGGCCATATTTGGGTGAACTGGAGCCAGAGCACACAATAGCGGCACAGGCAAACCGGCACACAGGCGGCACAATGCAGCATCGCACAACCAAGGAACGCAGATGGCGGATGGCAGACGGGCGGAGGACAAAACCAGACAGACACAGAGCCAGGGCAGAGGACAGGTTAGTCACCATGGAAACACTCATGTTACAGTCATGCTCATACAAACAGGCACGCTAATGATGTCGATGGAGAGCATATGAATGTTAGTGGGGGGCAAAATAAAACTTACTACTACTACCTTCAAAAATACTACTTCAAATGTATTTACATTACACTGAAATTACAAAATAATCTAAATGACCATGACAACTTCATTACAGCACTTCAACATACAGCTTCAGTAACATGCAAACAAGTGAGGTTAAATGAAAATGATAATCATGCCAGGGAAGACAGACAGACAGTAAAGTGTATACACAGGTGTTGTGAGTAGGTTAGGAGACAAGGAAGACACATGCATAAAGTTTAGCAATGGGATCTGTTTAGCGACACACTAAGATTGATTTTTTTTTATTTTTTATTTTTTTTATGTATACAGTAAATCTTTGTTGTAAAATCCATTAAAATACCAGTTTATTCGATTCTATCCAGCCTCATTGCATTGGGTTGAGAATACCGGCAATACATGTAACTGCAATGCATAGGAATGGCTCTTGAGCTGCAGTAGCAGGGTTTGAGCAGCAGGGGGCGCAGGTATGCTGATTCTAATGCACATTGGACTTGAGCTGGGACACCCTTATCTGCTGAAGCCATTGTGTAAGAATTATGCAGTCCATGCTATCCCCTCAGGTGATAAATGATATCACAACATTTTACGATACAGATCTTACATTACATACTTTAAAACCGTTGCATTTAATTGTACTACAGTATAAACAGTAGCATCGTGAGAGAAGGGAGATCTCTCCTTCTCGCACTCTGCACGTCCTTACCTGTCCCTCTCCCACCACCCAGCACCCCGACTAACCTGTTCTGGTAGCTGAAGTAGGTGCCATCCCTGGAGATGGTACACAGCTGCTTCCCGTAGCAGCACAGGGTCTGAGGTGAGAACTCATACTGTGGACACACAGGGGAAGGAGAGGTGTTGGGTCCAATCCACACAGCAGTTTCAACCATTCAGATGCATCTCCAGACCTCCATCTCCAGGCAACTTGACTTGAGTTACAAGCCAAGGACTTAAGGTCTTAAGGACCCTTCACATCAAGGGCCCATATCAACCTCTGCCCGCCCCGCCCCCCCACCCAGCTAGACAGCCCCCTCTCCTGTCTCACCTTCCTCCCGCAGCAGTAGCCCAGGCCCTGCATGACGGGGTCGATCTCGGCCTCAAACACCTCGGCCAGCTTGGTGCAGTACTTGTAGACGCGGGACGTCTTGCGGTTGTACAGCCAGGCGTTGTTGAACATTTGCCACACGTCGTCCACATACTGCCAGGGCTCCTGGTACTGGCCCGTGTCCAGCTTGCGCTTTATCGTGGACAGGTCGATGGGGTTCTTCACTATGTCATGGTAGTCCTGGGGGATGGAGCGCATACGATTAGAGAAAGAACACAAGGTGTCATCAAGTCTGGGCGAGACCACTTAAGTCTGCATTGAATTCAGTCATGACTCTGGGTCAAGAGGGTTGTCAATACCTGTAGACTAGACTCTCTGTGTGTGTGTGTGTGTGTGTGTGTGTGTGTGTGTGTGTGTGTGTGTGTGTGTGGCTACACTCACAGGGATGCCCAGCAACATCGGGTCCACAGGCTGTCTGAAGGGCAGTGACTCAGGGTCTTGTCTATAGAGGGCCTCTAGTGTGGGCATCAGGGCCTGCCTCAGCTCCTCAGGTTTAAAGACTGCAGAAGAGAAACAAGTTCCATACAAGTTAGATTCAACTGTTTTCTCTGTTATCTAGTCATGCCATGTGAACACAGCCATAACACCTCCCAACATTACACAGCATCTTATGGACAATGACTGACATCCTATAGAAAATGGGTACGTAATATAAAGTAAATTAAAGCAATTATATTCTCACTTTTCCTGCGATTCTGTGTGGGGGAGGTGGATGCGGCTGTGCCATTGGCTCCGCTCTCCTCCTCCTCTTTGGGTTCCGCCTTAACGATCGGCTTCTTCTCCTCAGTCTCCATCGGCTCCTGCTTTGGCTCCACCCTATCTGGTTCCTCCTTCTTCACAACTAGGGGTTTGGTATCCTCGTCCTGCCAAAGGGCACGGCAACAATTAAAACATTAGCACTCATCCACAAGACCTTTGAAGCGCAAGGATATTTTTTAAGGCCTAAACAAGGTAAAACAAGAGTCCACATGTCCACACACACACACACACCTCCATTTTGGGCTGCTTCTTCCCAGACCCATAGCCCTCTTCCTCCTCCTCCTTGAGCTCAGATTTGGGCTCCGGGGCGTTTGTGTTGGGCGGGGCCTGCTGGGAGTGGACCTCGGCCACAGAGCCAGGGGTGGGCACCCGGTTGTCAATGCTGGCCGCCGCCTGGGAGAGCTGGGAGGATTAGAAGGATAAGACATTCATATTCATCCAATCACAGCAGGGCTGGGTGTTGTTAACTGGGTATCACACAAGCCAATGAAGAGATCAAGAACTTTCATATAACAACCAACATCTGTTTAATAACCCCTTTAGTATTAGCTGTGAGTGCGCCATTCGATTACAGTTCTCTTTTGGGACGCGCATAAGCTGGGTCAGAGCATTGAGGTGCTTAAGTAGTGGCCAGCAAAGGGTGCTTTAAAACTGCATTAGTTTCTACTTAGTGTGTGTCTGGCCTTGGCAGTGTCTCACCGGCGTGCTGGGGGGCTGCGGCTGCACTGAGGTGGGCTGCTGCATCTGGCCGGGGGGCTCTGGCTGGGGCTGCAGGGGCGTGAGCGGCTGGGAGGGGGTAGCTGAGGGTGGCCCGTGGCTGGAGAGGCCACTGGGGACGTGGGTGGGGGTGGAGGATGGACCTCCTGTGGAGGCGGGGGTGGAGGGCTGGGCCTGGGGGGGTGCGTGGTGCTGGAGCTGCTGCAGGTTAGCGGAGGCGGAGGGTGGTGGGGTGGCGCGGAGGGGGGGCTGGGACACAGGACCAGAGGGCAGCTGGGGGCCCAGAGAGCCCAGTGCATTCAGGGGGAGGTTAGAGTTCTGCTGCTGCTGCTGGAGGGGAGAGAGATACAATACACTGGCTGAGTTAGAGTTCACTGCATAGTCCTCACACTCTTCACACACATACACACATGCACGCCCCTGCCCACCCACTCACTAACACACATTACCATAGAGGAGAGCATTACAATGCATCAAACTATTCCAAAGCATATCATCTATGAACATGATGAACTAATAGTGGAGAATAATGTCACAGAGTAGTGTCCGTCTCGTCATCCCTGGCCTCCTCACCTGTGTGACAGCTGCCTGTGCAGCCGGCTGGCCCAGGCCTACATTCACATTCATGCCCCCGCCGCCAGAGGCAGGGAACTGGGTCTGAGGCAGAAACTGGCTCTGATTGGCTGTCTGGCCCACCATGCTATTAGCATGAGTCCCCATCATGCCTTGGGCCTGAGGCATCCTGGACGGGGACATGCCCATCTGGAAAACAAAGCGTCATTGGGAGTGAACCCTCGCGTATTGAACCCGGGCCAAATGAAAAACAAGAGTATGCATGCATCTAAATGGGCCCCAAAATAAAATAAAAAAACAATAATCCTTTCAAAGGCCTGTGGCATAATCAACGAATAAACAGAGCACTGATTCTAAACCGCATGGCAGGAGTTCAAAAGCAGAAGAGGAACATTAAGCAGTGCAAATCCGAGCCCAGAGCCCTGCCACTGTTTCATTAAAACACAAAAGACCTGAAGCCACTAAGCATAGCAGAGTCACTTTCACTGTCTGGAGAGTCTAAATAGCAGGGGGGAGATGAATACTGAGGAAAGAAATTGGGTATTGTGAGAGAGAGAGAGAGAGGGATGGAGCAATGGCTGGAGGAGGAAGACGACAAGGGAAGAAAGAGATGGGAGTGGGGGGGGTTAAGGTCTCACCGCTGGGACGGAGCTCATGTTCATCTGCTGCGGGTGGTTCATGGGGGAGGCGGCGCGCGCTCCCATGGGTGCCTGAGACATCTGTACGTTCTGCATCGCCATGGGGTTGAACTGGTTTATCCCTGTGGGAGCAGAGAGAGAGGGATGACACACACACACAATTAGCGTTCTGTTTACAAGACTCGAGAGGTGTTTGTAATTAAATATTCCGAGCTCAGGTGATCACATGGGATGGGCCACGCTGGTGGCATGACACGGACGTAAATAATTCATTTATTTCCAAACAAAACAACATACAGCGAGACATGGGTTAGAGTATAGATCATTTTACTTGATTCATGACAATTCCATGCTTCAGTAATCAAACACATCAAACGATACACAACTACATAACTTGCTAGGGAGCAAACTGGCCAGAAGGGGGGGGGGGGGTCATCAACATTAAAGAGCTGAGAGCCCTGTAAGCTGCTAAGAGGAGGGTGACCGTTAATGTGAGAGAGCAGATGATCGTCTGAGAAGAGGATGACTATAATATGCACTAATGTGTCTATCAGGATTGTTAGGGACATCGTTACCTTGAGACACCTGCATACGATTCATGATCTGATTTGGCACATTAGGCATAGGCACAGGTCCATCTGAGAGACGAGGGAGAGAGGGGGTGAGAGGAGGGCATGTTTGAGCACAAACACAAGGCCAGAAAGTGTCTTTAACAAGCAGTGTAAATGTTCTACAAAATCTACAGAGTGACATTTGATGAGGTGTCTGGAGGAAAGCCCAGAAAGAGTCATCACCGATTGTAACAACGTTTCAACTTTGTCCCACAGTGTCTTCTTGAGGAGAAAATACTCAACACTGAAATGTCACTGTAAGAGCTGCACCTCTTAATGGAAAATGCACCTTGATCTCATTGTCTTACATCAGGTGTCATCATTTCTAGTGGTCTTATAAATCGTGGAACGATTTTAGATTTTCTGCCACTCCTTTAATATAGTGCCATCGCATCAGAAAATCAAGGACGGATAGAAGGATGATGAGCACCCGTTTCATTGTATGAAATGTGACTGGCTAAACCACAAACAAACGGAAACCAGTCTTTGCTAATTTTTGTCCTCAATGCCAAATGTAATGAATACTGGACACTCAACTTCAAGTGCTAGTCATACAATCAGTGTGTGTGTGTTGGTAAACAAATGTGCTGGAAAGACTTGAAAAGCACTTATGGATAGTCATGATTGAGGCTGAAAAGTGTGTCTGTCCAACTGTAACCAGGGTAGCGTTTTGACAGCGCATATTTTAGCCTAGCTACTTTTCATCCTTCCTATAATTGCTTGTGAGTTATTAAGACAGATCAGTGTGGACGGAGCTGAGCTATATGTCGTGAGACAATGCCTTGATCTGTCACTGTATAACAAGGCACCTGAATTAGCAGGCTAAAGCTCCATACATTTGCTTTTGCCACGTCTGAATCCTCATCATATCTTGTTGGTTTTGTGGATGGGCAAGCACTGAAATTGAGACAGAATGTGTGACTGTGCAACGCATGCACTTGTTTTAGTACTAGGGAGTGTGTGGTATGTATTGTGTTGTATTGAATTGCGTTGCCATTTATTAAGCACTTACTTTATTAAGTAAGTGTCATTTATTTGGTCCTCTGTGGCTCAGTTGGTGGAGCATGGCGCTAACAATGCTTAGGTTGTGGGTTTGATTCCCGTTGGGACCGTATATACTGAAATGTATGCACTCACTGCAATGTAAGTCGCTTTGGATAAAAGCATCAGCTAAATGGCATATTATTATTATAATTAATGATGACAATGTGGTAAATGATGCATGCTAATAACAAGCTGTGTGTCTAGTCTCTCCAGCGGAGGGAAGGGGGGGCGGCTACTCACTGGCTGGTCGTGCAGCCTGGTTGGGGCCCATGGCGTTGGGCTGGGTCATGCCAGGCTGCTGGGCCCCCGGGGCTCCTGCCATGGTGGGCTGCTTCTGCAGCCGTGAGCGCCTCTTCTCCTCCAGCTCCTTCTGGATCTTATAGATCTTCTCTGCCAGGAAGTGGTAGTACTCATCCTGAAGGAGCAGAAGAGTTAGAAAACATGTGCTTGTATCCGCTTCAGTGTCTTATATTCTCAATACCATTTGTGACACAAATTAAGTCGCCTTGGGATATTATCAACATAATTCGATGGTGAAATATGAGTTGATATATTGGATTGATTAGTGAGTTACCCTGCTGTTGGCAGACTCGTACATGTCCCCCTCCACCTTGCGTGCATATGCCACCAGGTTCTCCATCCGCCGGTCCTTCAGTGCTGCAGGGTCTGGGGTGGGGAATATGGCTTGTACTCTGGAGGAAATGGAGGAGAAACAGATGAATGAGAAACAGTATACCAGTGACAATTAAGACTAAACTGGAGAAGGAGAGGGCTGTATTCCTAACTTCCATGGCATTGACAGACAACTCACAGTTTGTGCACCAGGTGGGTGCGCAGGTCCTGAGTGACATGCTCGTGCCAGGCCTTCCTCACCCCCGAGGCTGAGAGGGGGGTGGCAGCAGGCAGGTTGCCCATGCCCCCAGCGACTGACCCGTCTGGCATCAGCTGACTGGTGGTCAGAGAGGAGAGAAGAGACAGATCAGTACCATCGTGTCAGTTCACCACAGTCAAGTCAAGTCGTCTTGTCAGAAATGAGACGAGACAGGCTGACCGGACTTACTTGCTGAGTGAGGAGAGCGAGGAGTCAGAGTGCATGCTGGTCTCTGACGAGGGGACTCCCATCCCTCCACCTGCCATGTTCATCTGGTTAGTGCCTGAGAGAAACACAGCAACCACAAAAACAAAAGTTTTTGGTTTCTAGTCATATTTGAAGATATTTGTGCCTTTGCAATAGGACCTTCCACATGCTGTCTAAAAAGCATCAATAAATGGCATGACATCCTTTTCCTGGGGTATGGTTATGGCTTCACAACACAAGTAACATCAAATAATCACATCCCACATGCATTAAAAGACAGAAGCACAAGCCCTCATTGTAGTGCCATGATACAACATTAACCAGGGTAAAGGCCTTACCTAGTGAGTTGATGGAGCGTAGCTGCGGGTGCTGCTGGCCCTGGGCGTTCTGTTGCCCGGGGCCCTGTGTCTGGGCCTGGCCAGGGGACTGGTTTCCGTAGGGCAGGCCCAGGGCAGCGTAGGCCCTCTGCATGGAGCTGGGGTCAATGTGTGTGGCGCTGTTGATAGCAGGGGCGCTGGGCTGCCCTGTGCCCACCGTGCTGATAACGTTCTGCAGGCTGGTGCCAGGGGAGCCCAGCATGGCTGGAGAGAGAGAGGCAGAGTTGGGATGATGAATAAAACCCTACAAACAAGTCTGTTTTAGGTCAAATTTACATCTTACATTTTGTTGGAACTTATGATACAAGTGGGAAAATCCTATATTTATGTTTTTGCGATCTAAAATAATGTATTTTCCTCTGTTTCAGCCCAATACCCTTGTGCAGCACTACAGTGCCCTGCGTAAGTATGGGACAATGATGCATTGCTTCTTATTTTCGCTCTATACAAACATTTTTACACTGACAGCTCTCTTATACCTGCACAAATGATGTGACAGAACACACCTGGCTAACCAGAAACACCTGTCAAGCCAATTGTCCCATTACTTTTGGTGCCCTTAAACAGGGGGACTATGTATAAAAAGTGTTTTCATTTCAAAATGGTGAAACAAATATGTACATTAATACCATCAAATAAAAGCTGATAATCTATACTTTGACCTCATAGTTATTGTTTGATTTAAAATCCAACATTTTAGAGGATAGAGCCAAAAGAAGAACAAATACTTAACTGCCCCCTTACATACACAGTAGCGTGGTCAAATGTTCTGGCTACAATACTGTCCCAATGGGGACGAGTTGAGAGTTCTAAGTCCGCTGTCAAGCAAAATAGCCGTTTCTGGACTTTTTAAACTGTTCAAAATATCCGAAATAATGCGAAAGTGTACATTTACCTGTCAGTTCATGTTATCATAACACTTACTGCAAAAAACTGTCGGTGTTTTCTTCATAGAAACAATAGCATATAAGCAGTTAGCATTTGTTGACAAGCCTGTGTTTTGCGCAGAAAGCTAATCAAAAGACGAAGTTGAATAATAAACACATATTTATAACCAGCAATTTGGTGACTTATTACATCAAAAATAACTATGAAACGAACTACAAGTCAATCGTTATCTAATAGTGATTATATTGGTCGAAAAGTACCGTTTAAAAAGCACCGTAGCGATGGCGCCAGTCAAGACAGCCGCTGTGCGAACTCTAGGGCCCGTTTTAGAAGCAAAGTGTCCAGAGTAGTATTTGTCACTCCCCTTATTCAACTCAAAAGTCCCCGACCACACTTTCTATTGGGTTTTCAAACTATCACTCAAGTAAGAGCCAACCCCTGTTTTATCGTCATCCCGGTTGCTGGATTTTGATTGGGTTAGGATTAACGGGTGAAAAACAATCTTTGACGTTGACCTCAATCCAACATGCCGATTTTGATAAGGGTGTCTTCGCCAATGTCTTGTCTAAAACAAATGGAAAACCGCTAACATTTTTCGTTTGGGTCTTTTTTATTTTTTATTTGTGTAAATAGCAGACGTGCGCCTTTGTTAACTTATCAAGCCAATCACATTTTCGCCTAGCAAAATCATCTCAGTGCGAGCGAGACGGAGAGCTAGCCAGGCTGCAACATAACGGGCGGAACATTTCTGTATAGCATAACTTTGTAATATTTTCTGACTAAACACAATGGCTAGCTTGCTACTTGTGTTTAATAGTTAGCTTGGAGTATCAGACATTTTGAGAATAAGATATGACAAAGGCTCCTTTAAGAGCCACGAACAAAGCATGAAAAGGCAAATTTGTTCATCCTACTACTGTGTGCGCGTGCAGGCATGTGTCAGTCGGCTACTGTTGCCATGGCTGATTTATTGTGCTAATCAAATGAAGCTGCTTCCAAGCTGAAATAAAAATGTTGCACATACATTCTCAGACACTTTCCACCCCCCCACACCCATCCCCCTGTTCTGTCATAATTTCACTGAGAGCAATTTCCGCATAAAGTTGAACTTTTAGCTGGAAAACACTGACAGGAATTTTGACGAAATATTACAATGTTTGCTGGAAAAGAAGGATTAAGAACATGGCAGGTACTCTGATGTTGTTAGAGAAGTTTACGTGGATTTGTTGACTACCATGGGGGTGAGTTCATCCAAAGCATCAGAGGTGGTCAAAGTAGGTAGTCCAAGGTAGGTAGATTACCTGGTCAGACCTTTGGTAAACATATGGCCTTGTGAGACACGGCAGGTCTCATTACATTATCTTCAGAGTGCCCTTCTTACTGAGCACGAGTTAACTCTCTGCACTAATGCAACAAGTACACCAATACCAATACCAAGGGCACCAATACGGCACAGCTGGCGTAGTTCTGAACGATGGCACCAAGTTGCATTTAGGTTTAAGAGAGCAGGCATCTGGCTCTGCACAGTGAATATTTGACAACCTGCGTAAAATGATACAGCAGTGGTAGTGGCAACATTAAATGTAGATTTCTGCGAAAAGGATATCTTCTCAAAGATTAAGAATTTGATGAGTGACAGGGCCAACTCAGAAGCGGTTTAATGATATTTTGGCACAATATGGAGCCAATATTCTCCCGGATATAGTTGAAAACATTGATCAGTGTAGTGAGGCAGAGAAGGCAAGCCTAGGTGTAGTTAATGAGTTGTTTTGTTGTTTGCATTTGATTGATGGCATGGCTCATTAAGCCAATACAGCGTTGTCTACATGGGAGGACATGGTGTTTGGTAGTGATAGGGTAGGAAGCCAGCATCTTCCTGGTCTGCAAAACATCTCTGGTGAGAGTGGCACTGTTCAGCTGGTAAGAACAGTATGCAAACTTGTGCAGGAGCATGGTTGTGAGAAGAGTGGCAAGCCTGTCCAGTTTAGGACATTTTTGATGGACAGCAATGGATCAGATTTTGTTCCACTTGCACATCTTAAGGGAAATAGGGATAATGTAACATTTTATAATTCAGCTGGTGCTTATTTTTTTTAAACAGGGACCTCTTACAGTTTACAGGGGGGCAGATAACAGGTTAGGTGTACTTGTAGATTTGAGTGTGTCCCTGTATCTTGCAGGATGCAGAGCTTTTGGGCCTGGTTGGCAAACTGGTGGTAGATCCGGGGGTGGAAGCTCTTTCTAAGAAGGAGAAGGTGCTGGTCATGAACGACAGGTACCAGGAGCTGGTTAGAAAACTGAGGGAGTGGCAGGTAGACGGGGCCATCCTTTCTTACAGGTGAGGTGACTCTTTGAGGACATTGCTATGCATGACGGTTCTGTTTTCCAGAATTTGATAGCAAAGGACCACCACTGAGTTTGACTCAATGACTGTTCAGGCATTAGAAGTAGTCCTGGCATGTCTGGTGAAGGTGTGTTATGCATGCTAGCAGACCACTTAACGTATGGACGCTAAGCTGAGGTATTTGAGGAGTTGCTCAGCCAACTCGCATCAGCACCAAAGAGAAATGTCAGCTGTGAAAGGGACTTTGGAGTTTTTGACAGGCTTCTCAGAGAGAAAGCAAGGGCAACAACAAACACACTGGAGGGTATGATGCTATTTAAACAGAACCGGTCTTGGGAGTGGCTGTCAGGATGAGATAATGATAGGACAGCAAAGGTTGTCAGTAGCTAGAGCCTCTATGCGTGAGCAAAGGGCTACTTTTTGTGAGAGGGCACAGGCCATTAGGGATGAGATGCTAGCAGGAGTCTAGGGCCAAAAAGACAGAGAAGGAGATGAGGGATGTTGCCACAAAACATAATTTAACTGTTGAGTTAGGGGTGTATGGGGGCTTGTGGACGTCTATTGAGGAGGTAGATCAGCAGCTGCAGGGTTTAGATGTGCGGACACAACTGTTGGCTGTAACTGCACAACAAAAATGTGGGCGGGTTGTTCTTGGCATGAAGAATGAGAATGGCATCTTCAACTTCAGCAAGGATAGGAAGACCCTGAGGAGAGGGATTATGGTTGTGCTCCATTGGATGTAGTTGCAGAGGCAAAGGCCGATTTTCTACGTTTGGCAGATAAGCAGCAGGCACGTGTTAGGGATATCGGTAGGAAGAGGGGTGGACTCCCTCAAGTTAGGGCGTGCCTCTTTAATGCAAATTAATTTTTAGTTGATATTTCAATCTGGACGCAAAAGCAATCCCTGCTGACATGTATCTCCCCCCATCATGTATAATAGGTTAAGTTGAGCAAGCCCTAAGGTACAATTGTTGATTACCATGGTCACAATTCCATGAGATATTAGCATATTAAAGTTAAAAGCTTAGTTTGAAATGCGGGAACAACAGCAGTTGAGAGGCTATAATTTATGGCTAATACGAGTTCATGGCTAACTAAAATGACAATATGGAAAAAAAATGCTCTTGAAAGGAGAAGATGAAATGGCTTGATAAATGTTGTCAACGATTTCCATTCATTTCAGCGAGACGGCTTCACCCGGAGTTCCAACCTCCTCCACCGCTAGGTTGTGAAAAAAGCCTTTTGGGGCCTTAGCAGTTTTCGGGTACTTGTTTAACGTAAATGGAAGCTAATCAAACATGATATGGGCACCAATAATTAAAGTCTGTTAGTTTTACTGTGTGTGTGTGTGTGTGTGTGTGTGTGTGTGTGTGTATATATATATATATATATATATATATATATATATTAGTCGAAATGACTATACTATACTGACCTGGCAAACGGAAAGAAAACAGCAAGCGTGAAATCAAAATCATTATTTTAAGGATATAAACAGTAGTTTTAGAAAGAGTTTGAGATTTATATTTGTTTTTTGATGCAAATACTATTGTTAAATACCTAAATATATCATGGTTTTACAGTTTAAATGTTATTTCCCAGAAATCGTCAAAACGGGTTTGACCTGCCAATACACAGGGCGCTGTATGTTTAATCGAGCAGACACAGAGAGAGCATGCTGCTGTTGCCTCGGTGGGGGGATTTAAATGTGTCACTGGTCTTCTGCCCAATCAGAGAGCAGAATCTTCCTGAGGCCCCCCCCCCCCCCCTCCTCTGATAGCGGAGCCACAGTGCCCCTCCCCCTGGGTGTCAGATTACAGGCCCAGCGTTCTACAGGAATCCTCTCTTGCGCTTGAGCTCTCACAGCCAGCGAGCCAGCACAGAGCTGAGATAGGGGACACAGCCTGCAGGTGGCGCCACTGAATACCAACCAACAGACAACTCCACGCTCCTGATTCTATCGTCTCTCACCATGGGACTGTTCAAAAACTTGAGATGTTTCAGAGAACATCATTTACATTTAAAACTGCATTATGAAGCTGTTGTCATTTGTTTGTCCAAGAGCGAAAGGGATCGGCCTTGAATGGCTATTATAATGGTAAAACAGGTGAATGAGGAGGGGTTTGTGAAGAGATCAGTGGTAGTGCTGGAGCAGGTTACTCACGTTGCTGGTTCCTTTTGTCGCTAGCATTCTTTAGTGGCAGGCAGACAGGACAGTCTTGTCGCGTACAGTTCTTCCAATGGGAGATGATCTGTCTGGAGGACGCACAGTGAGCCACTGCATGGAGGGAGAGACAGAGAGAGAGAGAGAGAGAGAGAGAGAGAGAGAGATGGAGAAAGAGAGAGAGATGGAGAGAGAGAGAGAGAGAGAGAGATGGAGATGAGTCATTGAAAAACACATTGAGCACTTCCAGAGGAGAACATGAAAACTGGGCAAATAAACACTCGAGCCCATAAAGCACGCTGTGGAACAATAAATCAGAGGCTAAAGAGAAACACAATTCATAAATCATAAAAGGAAGCGTTTCTTCCAAGCCTTCAATGATAACAGACACAGTGCAATAACAGAACACAACCATGAATTACAGACAAACTGACATCTACAACCGGGGAATTGCAGCAAGCTGAAGGGAATCTGCAGCGACCATCTAAACAAATAAACATGACCATGCAAGCAATCTTTTAACGTGCGTAATAACAAAAAGCAAACCGCACATTGGCCTGTCACTGTGATCCCTTACTTCGCAGTCACCATTAAATGCATTAACCAGTATGAATGGCAGGAGTCAGAGGTCACTGACCCTAAGACGCCTGTTAATGTCCTGAGCACTCGGGAGGTAAGCCCCCTCGCCACCCAGACAGACGGACCAGCAGAGACGAGAGCCACTAGAGTATTTACATTGGGACTAAGCACCCAGACGGGACTTTTTAAACAAAGCCCAGGATTTATGTCTGCTAATGTCGTCACCATTAAGAGGACTCCAGTCGTGAGGCCAAAGAGTAGGAAGAAGAGTGGTTCAAGGGACAGATAGCAGCACAGAGGAGAGTATCACTTATTACAACACCAATGCCTCGCAAAAGCCCTCAGAATGGAGAGACTAATAGAATTTCTTCCTTTAAATGAAGTGAAATGACACCCCTTTTTAGGACACTAATAACTGTTCGTATTCATGGCACCTCAGGGCTCAAGTCCCACACCCTGCATCCCACACCCCCTCTACCAACATCCCCAAAACCCTTCATGTGGTGGTGGCCCCTGTACTCACCTTGGCAGGACTTGCCGGCCTGGCAGTGGGTCATGTGGTTGAGGACGTTCTTCATGGTGCGGCAGTGTGGCAGGGCGCAGGCGCGCACCTCCCCGTTGGCCTGCTCCCGCCGCTGGCACTTGTGTGCATGGAGCAGCAGGACCAGCTGCTGCTGGATGAGCTTGCGCTTCTCTGGGTCGGCCGTGGGGCCCGCCGACACCCCCGCGCCAGGGACCATGCCCACCGAGGACACCTGCTGCTGCATTTGGGACTGGGGACACAGCAGACAGACAGGGTAAGGAAGGTGAACAGTATTTGGAGAAGAGGTTGGTGGCTTTAACAAGGCCAGTAGTGTTGCACGGTATACAAGTACCAACAGTATATCATGGTAACCAAGGTCGTATGATACTTATGACACCAACATAACAGGAAAATGTATTACCTTTTCATATGAAAGTACCGTTTTTTTTTTTTTTTTTAAATCATAAATAAATGATTTTTTTTCTCACGGTCGAAAAAAAAACTGCTGCCGCATGTTAAAACATGTTTATAAATTCAGAGTATGAGAATTAAGGTACGCTTTGACAATTACCAGCGGCAAAAACATGTACTTCACATCATGTACGTCCTTTAAAGGAGTAGGGCCTTCTGGGGAGAGCAGTTTGGTAGAGCTAGCCTTCCCGTTTGTTCTCCGCAAGCTGCTGTTGCACAGCTTGCTAACATGAGCACACACCCCTGACTGCTGACGTTAATCTGAAGATAATGTAGTTGGACACTTCATTTTCAACACATTTCACTGATGGTCACCATGACTCAACAGCACGTGAAAAGTGGTCTTTGTTGTCTAAATAGCCAGGAAATCTAAAAACATTGGGGCATATAAGCAAGATATTTGTATTTCTTGTTTTATTTTTTATTGGACCAGGAAGTAATATGTCCGAATGTAATCTTACAACGTTGATAGTGCTTTGCGGCTCAGAGGCAGCCATGGAGGCGCGTCCTAAGCTGAGATGCACCGTAGTAAACACAGGTGAAGTGCGGTGTTAGGGATAGTGCAGTGTTTATGGAGGTGAACAAACCAGGCTCATTTGGGAACAGTAAGCTCATTCCTCTCTAAAGCTTTTCAAAACCATGTGATTACCCCCAAATCCGTCACTCAGGGTAAAACCCTCAAAATAGCCATACCTAGCTTTTGATCTACAGAACACATTTGGAAGGCGTTTTCACATCCCCCAACCTTCGTAATGTGATCTAGAGACAACTATTTTGAGGTCAAAAATCTGTGAAGTGTCCCTTTAAGACCTACATTTCGTCAAAGCATTTCATCATGTGACATGAGAGGTGTGTGTGTGCGCGTGCTAGAGAGAAACCAAAGGAGAGAAGACAACTAAATTTTTTCGTGCCGTGTATCGTGAATAGTGTAATAAGCACTCTTATTTGTGTTAATTCAGGACACTCCATCTCTCTCCCTTTTATCTTGGAACTGTTGTTTATTGACATTCAGCTGTTAAGGCATCTTCATTTTTGTAAGTGAGCAGGTGCCAAAAAGTGTGTTGTAATTCGCTGAGGTATAGTGATACTACTACTTGGTATTGTAGGCAAAATGTCAGTGTCATGGCAACACTAGAAGGCAGCAGATTCATGTCAATAAATACAGCAAGTGGGAGAGAGTGGCAGAGAAATGGGGAGACAAAAAGGGACAGAAAGGGAAAAATATGAATGAAGTTGATGAGGGAAAGGAGAGAGGGAGCATGTAGACTAAAGAAAGGCAGAATGGGTTGTTTAGATGTAGAGAAAGAAAAAAGAGGGGGACCAGACAAATTCACAGAAAAAAGCGATGGAGAGAGAGGCCAAAAGTGAATGAAAGAAAGAGACATATTGGATATTTACTTAACTTTTTTTTTCTACCAAAGGATTCCTTAACCTTTTACAAAAATAGAAATCATGGAACTATTTCCTCTGCAAGGCGTTCATTAAGTCCTTTTCCTGTTCCTGAGAGAGATTTGCATGCTTGGCCCAGTGTTTACTCAGTGAACGAGCCTCTCTTTCTTATCTTTCTTTTGCTCTCTCGCTCTCTTTCTCTCTCTCAAACTATGATAATTGCTCAACAATATTTTTGAGCGGACTGCCTTATAACAAATGTTTTGCCCCTAGCAAACATTTCATCCCAGGCCAGGGAAAAATGTTGAAATAATTGAACCAATACCTTGGCATAGAGCATGGTTATTCAAAGCCTAGGGGGAGGATACATGTGTCAGCTTGCCTGTGTCACTGAGTGAAGCAATGTCCAGATTCCATTTGGGTTCCTTGCTTATTCCGCCTACTCCTCCTGACCTCTCCAGTGTCTGCATAGGTTATTAATACGGCACTGCCATCACTTAGCCCTCTTGAAGATAATTGGAGTTTTCACCTAAGCAGTAGTTTCATATTTGTACAGAACAGTATAAAGGGCTTATAGGTAGTGAAATGGAACCAGGCACTCACCAGATTTGGCACACTGGTAGCGCCCTTCAGGTCTGTGGGGAAGGGGGGCAAGCTGTTGGAGAGAGCAGCCTTGTTCTGGAGCTGCTGGGCGTTTACCCCCGTGCCCCCCATCTGCTGCACCCCAGCCTGGCCGTACTGCTGCCCGAATGGACCCCCAGCCATCCCCATCTATAGACAGAGAGAAGGGGAAAATGAGAGAGAGAGAGAGAGAGAGAGAGAGGGCTGAACAGGGTCGTAGTCAAATGTGCAATGCAGAATCATTTTGGGAAAAAATGTAAGATACGGATATTCAATCAATAAAATAAAAATTCAAAATCAGGTAGAACCCTCTTTCTCTACTACACATATTACCACAATTTCAAGAAGACGTATGTCTTTGTATGATTTTGTGCAATGCCTCTAGATGGAAGAACCCCAGTGGGTTTCTGCCGTCAGCTGCTCCTCTGTGGTTCAGATAAGGGGAAGTGGCTCCTGCTACAACACCTCCTAAATCACACCATCTCCGCCAGACGTCGTGAGAACAACAACACTGAAACCACATGTGTCTGGAAAACACGCCAGTCTAAAATCAGATGTCTGTGGGGGTATGTGGATGAGATTATTGATAGACATATAAGAAACATTTAAAGAACATGAAAAAGTGGACAAGTCCTTATCTATCCATCTACCACCACCATTGTAAACTCCCTTGAAGACCTGTAAACACTTGTCTGTATCATCTAAACCACAGGGCATACGAGACAGGTAACAGAGTGGGAAACGCCAGTAGGTGTTTACAAGTTCAAATGCATGCAAACAGATTAGGGAAAGCACCAAAATTGAGGCACAGCAAAGAACCTCTTACTTCAAAAAATAAGAAGAAAACGAATGTGCATCTGCCCACCACAATATTTCTACCATTGTGACCAATTATTTTATTTAATTGTAAATGTTATTTAGCTTAAATGTTATTTGCTGTGGTCCTAAAATGATTCACTGGATAACTCTAATAATTCCCATCTCCAAACTCTCCACCCCCTCTCTGTGCGTGTGTACACATCCATCCCCTGCCTGAGCAACAGAAGAAGCACGCTTCACTCTGCTCAGCGGAGGCTCCCTGCTGCTGTCAGCGCTCCGGCAGACAGATGAAAGAGCGAGCGGAGCCCAGCCGAGAGAGACCAGCACACTCAACAGCTGAGTTGAGCGCTGCCGTCTGCCCCTCCCCCCACACACACACACACACACACACACACACACACACACAATGCCTGACATGCACACATTCTCTTGCCGGAGCCTTTGGTTTCAATATTCCACACAGAGGTTCTCGCTCCCCCTCCCTCCCAAACGCACTCTTCTCCTCGCGCAAAGGTTTCAAGTCTCTCCGGTCGAAAACTTTGAGAAGCTACAACACACAAACACAAGCCATTGCACTCCTAGGCTGGCAAGAGGAAGCTCTTCCCTCCCCCCCACAAGTCTCCTCCTACTTTCTCTCCCCCTCCTTCACCCCCCCCTCCCTCCCTACCCACATCAACACAGACACAAGCTCCTCTAAAAATGATTTACAGCTCCATTATCACAGGCCAATGGGGCCCAGCAAGAGCCAGCAGCACACGCCTCAGAAACACACAGAACGGGGCAGAGGGAGAGGGGAAAAAGAGAGAGAGAGAGAGAGAGCGACTACAGCAGACGAAGAAAACAAGCGAGAGAGGGTGGAAAGAGAAGGAATGAGCAAGAGAATGTGAAAGAGGGACAGAGAGAGTGGGGGGGGGGGGGGGAGAAAGCGAGAGAGAATTCACGCAAGAATGAAAAGGGAGTGAAAACAAAAACAAAATGGGGAATGAGAGAGAGAGAGAGACACAGACAGACTGAAAGCAAGAAAGTGTATCGACACAACAGTTTCCTACGCCATGCTTCCGTACTTTATGAATGGCAGCAGTGCCAGGACTCTGGCCAGCGGGCACGTACAGCATGGACGTGGTGATTCCCGTGGAGCTGTCCAGACTACAGACGCTCCGCGCCGAGCCACACTTCAGCAGCACGTGTGACTCCTGTGGCAGCTGTGCAAGGTAAATACCAGCCCAGCCAGCAGCTCCGTCTCTTTCATCTACCAACCCTCACACCGCCATTTATACAAAAAGCCCCCCGGCCTCAAATCCCTCTCTCATTAGGCCTTTTTCACACTGCGCTTAGCCGAGGCGCTCTCTTAAGTGGGCTAGCACAGACTTTAGCCCAGGGCCAGCTGGACCTGCTCTGGAGCAGGATTAGCACAGACTTTTAAAGGGGTTAGCCCTAGAAATCTCTCAAACACAGTGCCCTAACTAGCCGGCGAGAAACAGGCACAGGGTAGTGGTGGGGAGTCGACCGCAAAATAGTCGACTCTCGACTCTCTCAAGTCCAAATGTTGAGAGGTAGAAGAATCGACTCCCGGTAGAGTTAACTCTCACCGCTCCCTGCTAATTTATGTCTGAGACAAGAAAAGCGGTAGACAAGAAAAGCGATATTTGGGAGTTGAGAAAGAGTTGACTCCATCGACTCTGAAAGCAGTAGGAGTATCATCCAATCACACAGCTGGACCGTTACCATGGTATCTACAAGATACACGGTAAAACAATAAATGTTACGTCTCCTTATCCCTCATTTCACCCAGTATGTGTTTCCTTTTGACTATAATTTGATGGGTTTCCGTCTCCGACTATAATTTGACGGTTTTCTAGTGGCATGTTGCTTGTTGCTATGGTTATTTCAGTTAACCCAGGACTTCAGTGCATCACTTGCCTAGGGTTAAACACTAACCCCAGGGTTACCAAATGCCTGTTTGGGCCAGGGTCAGCTAGGCCAGTCTTGGCCCTGGGCTAAGGATAGCCCTAGGCTAAGAAAATAAGGACAGCCTCTAGGCTAAAAAGCCCTATTCTCTCCTAGTCTGGGGGACACATGATCATGGTAGAGGCACAGTCATTTTCCTCAGACGTGACATCATTCAAGTCTTTAGCAGTGTTACATAAAAAGCAGAATTGGGCACGGGTACCCAGGTGTGTGTGAGGGAGCAGCCGGCGGGCTCTTTTCATGTGGCGAGGCCTGCCTGTGTCAGCTGGGTGAGAACCGTAACGCTGGTCTCCACTTGGGTTTCCTGTCAAACCACAACAGACACAAATCCTGGCAGCACAACCCTGAGACTCTCGCTACCACAGTTACACTTTCTCACAATGAACTAGTCCCAACTAGTGAAAGTATGCATCGCATGAGAGACACGCGTCGACAGTACTAGCTAACGTAAATATCTTTCCTTTAAAAAAACAAGAAAAGACGACGACTACACAATACTAGTACACCACCCGCCATTTCAACACAACAAGAACCCAAATCAAGATGTAGCCATATCTATATATATATATCTGAATCTACACCTTCTGCTAACCTCGCATAACAACAGAAGAACATAGCATTCAACGCATCTGCTATGGTAACCAGCTCTGACTACGGCCCTGAACTAAAAGGTGCGTCACTCGAACGCACAGCTGGGTGTCTGATTCCTCCTCCGCTCCCGGGGAAACCCAACAGATCGATACGTGGTGGGTGAGAGACGGGGATCCCTCGCGCTGACAGTGGTGATAGACTAACATGGCCTACAGCGTGGGCGCACGCAAACAGATGCATGCACATACACACACAGCTTGAGTATCTCAACAGATCAGTCTAGAACAGCATGGAGCCCAGGTTCCAGACCCAATAAGAGACCGTACCTTTGAATATCATCATTCTACAGTCAGATATGAGCAGACAACAAAAGGCTGTGCAGCTTGCTTGTGTCATCAAACCTATAAAGCTTCGTAGACAGTGCAGAGTGGCATGCCAGGGATCAAGGACCATGCAATTGCACTTTGGACAGCATTGTACAGCTTATCCTTGTTCCAAAAGAGCTACTGACAGTGCATAAAAGTCCTTGAGACACAATGCTGTCATGCTGAAGTTTAGTGAAGGTACAGAAGCGGTGTGCAGTGAACAGCTGTTATCTCCACCACTACTCACCTTATTCATGTTTCCAGCCTGCTGGGCGTTCATGGGGTTGTGCGCCCCTCCCTGGGTGAGTGTCTCCGCTAACACGCTGCCACCCACGCCGGCTCCTGTGCTCAATGGTGCCCCTTGCATGGCCTGGCCTTGGTACTGCATCCCGGGTCTTCCCCGTCCTGCCGGGCCCATGGCCCCGTTCATCACCTGTCCTGGCTGGGCTTGGCCCATGAGCCCGTGGCCCTGCCCACTGTTCATCATAGCCTGGCTGAAGCCTGCGTTGAGACCCATGCCATTGCCCTGTCCAGTGGGAGCCCCACCTTTCTGGGCCTGCGGGGAGGGATGGTTGGGGGAGCCCTGGCCCAGGGGGCTCTTCCCCAGCACTGCACCCAGTTGGCCTCCCATGCCTCCTCCCTGCTGGGGGCCAGCAGAGTTGAGGCTCCCTCCCAGGCCGGAGGTGCTACCTGCCCTCAGGAGCTCCGACAGCTGCTTGTGCTTGGCAGCTGCGTCAGGGACCATGGGGCCCAGGCCGGGGCCCCCTCCGCCGGGGCCTCCGTTGGAGGGCATGCCCATCAGGCCCAGGTCCCCGTTGGGTATCAGCTCATCAGGAAGGTCATTCTCCAGGTCAAACAGGGACACCAGGTCTACTGAAGAGAGACAGAAAGAGCAGGAATGAGATTAACAAAAACACAGGGTTTTATTCTAGACAAAAGACGCGTGGTTTCTTTTTCACAATAACAACCTGTCTAACCTGGCACAGGCAGAACACACCGTCACCTGTCTCTGAGAACAGAGGCATTGTTTGGCAATAGAGAAATTAAGACCGCAGGGTGTCAAATTCCTGTTGTCATCATGAAATGAAGGGAAAGTTCCCACAGAGTGCTATCCAATTCACAGATCATCAAAGCGGCAGTGAAAGGTAGTTTACTCTCAAGCTGTCAGGCAGCCGGAGATAACGTTCACAAGCACTTTGGCCTGTCACAGTAACCATTTCCCCTCTCCAGTGGAAAACCGAGCACAAGACATCGTTACGTCTTTCCAAATCTTACACTGCCTGCGCAAACACACTCTTAAATCAGATAGCTGACACTGCTGTGATAAAGTCAAAAGGAGTAAACACACAAACACCCCAGTCTCAGTCCCAGCTACTGGAGAATGAGATGCTACCCCTTTCCTCTTCTCTCGGGCTGCTGGAGTGGGGCCCAGACGCTAATGTAGTGGAGGTTGTTGTGGTTGAAGAGCTGCAGCCTGGCTGGAGGCTGTGCCGGGGGAGCTCGGCAGTGAGATTTGTTGTCTCTGGGTACCCTTGTTCACCACAGAGAGATCCCTCGTGCTACATGCTAAATATAGCTAAGTTAAGTACTTCTCTACGGGTCCAAACCTCCAAACCCACAGATCAAGCTCAATGCTGTCTCTCAGTCAGGCCAAACTTCTCAAGGCATCATACTACGTTACATAACTGCTTGGCCAATACGACTTTTATTTTTTTTCTTTTAAACCACTATCTGTAACATTATTAAGCCGTTACTGTGACGATATGCAACCCCTTTCATCAATTAACCAGTGCTAAATGACTCAACATAAAACTGGACTGCCGTTACCACCAGTAACAAGTAACAATACAGTAAACATGCTCCCCCCACGAACGACATAGCAGCCCCTCCTCGTGTGAATCGGTGACAATTTAGACTGAAGAGTTGCCCGAATGTGTGGTGCTTATTCGATTCGTTATTAGTCTTGCTTCTTACAGCTTTGCGTATATTTGAAGGCAGTCCACTGATTTGAGGTAGGCTGAGAAGTTACCGGCCCTCAAAACGCCCGTTTGATTCATGTCCGAGGATTGGATTCAATTTGAAAACAGTCAATTGGCCAAAAGGTGCGGCCTGAGGTGACCTCTCCTCTCCTCTCCGCCCCCTACTAGGTTGTTATCATAAAAAACCCATCATATAACCTTAGCCGCACCATCACAAGATGAATCGGCGTCACCTCGAAACTCGAGAACGACATCATCTCTATGGCAAGACGCATCATTCACCCAAGTTGTCAAAATGGTCCCTATTCTCAGCCGGAAGAGCGGGGCATGAAACTGTTATTTTGGCTGCACACGAGGGTGGAGCTGATAATAAAAAATAAAAATAAATAAAATAAAAAATGTGTGTGTGTGTGTGTGTGGTGGTGGGTGGTCCCCTGTTCAACGAACGATGATGAGGCAACTTCACAATTCTGAAGCTCTAATCTGCTCCACGTGCTGCAGCCGCCACACACCAACCAATAAGTTACGTAAGCGTCTGCAGGAGTTTGCACAATCGCGCGTCATGCCTCATTATCTCCAACTGTGCTGCAGAGTTTGAGACGGTAGTCATGAGAACCAGTTGATCCACGTCATGAGAACTGAGGCATTGTTATGACTGACAGCTGTCACACAGTGAAGCAAGGCTTAGGCTTAACGCTTTATTACAGGGCACCGACAACTGGCTTTGATCTGTGCGCGGGAGCTACGCAGCGCAGTGGAGGATTCCTGCTCTGTGCGGGGAGCATTCTTGTGGCTGGCTGGGCCTTTGGGAGGAATGAACTCGAGTGCAGACCGAGTAAACACACGTAAACACACACACACACACACACACACACACACACACACACACACACACACACACACACACACACACACACACACACTAATGAGGTCTACAGTTCAAATCACGCACCCGTGCCAAGGTCCTACACGTGAGGGCGTGCGTGCGAGTGCCTAAAAAGGTTTAAACAGCACGACCGCCGCCACACGCCCAGCGCAGCGTCTGGGCTGTCAGGCTGCCGAGGCGGACGGATCTCCTCCCTGTTTATCAATGGGAGTGCCTGTACCCTCAGGTTGCCAGATTGGACCCTGTACCCTCAGGTTGCCAGATTGGAAAGGGAGAAGTGTTGGCTTGAGATTTGCTGGCGGTTTAGGGGTTAAGGAGCTACAATCTTTAAAGGCTTCAAACTAAGTGGAGATTTGACTCCATTCCACCATATCAATTAGTGTCGTTGAATTGTAAACAAATAAATATATCTTCTATACAGGACGCGTCAGGCTTATTCTTTGAGACCAAGCACCTGTGTCTCTGACAACTTTCCTCGTCTACAACATTTCATAGATAGAGTGAGAGCATGGAAGAGGAGTGCGTGTGTGTGTGTGTGTGTGAGAGAGAGAGAGAGAGGGGAAGAAGCATTCAGATTCACCGCTCAAGGTGGCTGACAACCATAGCGGGATTACTTCACTAAAAAGCGAGGCTACGAAGAAACGAGGCTAAATGCCAAGTGAGCAGGACATGAAAGGAGAGAAAAAAAATCTCAACACTTGAATCATACAAAAAAAAAAAATGAAAAAATCCTGTGACTCCATTGCTCCTCAAGATTCGCCTCCCAGCACTCTGGAAGAGTGACGATGATTCACCCGCTTTTAACCGGCGAAGATGAAAATCCTCTATTAGACACACTCCAACCTGAGAGTGGTAATAACAGGCTTCAGCATGCAGGCAGTTCTGCCTGGCCTGGAGCTGCCTGGGACGAGAGCCGGGTCATTGACACTCCTCTCTCTCTCTCTCGCTCTCTCGGCTGTTAGAACTCTGTGCCAGTGCCCATCTACCTCAGCCTTGCCTACTGACAGAGATCCTGACAGCAGCTGGCAGCGGAGTGCAGAGAGAAGAAAAAGGCGGCAATGGTGGTGCTAATGGGACAGATTAGATTTAAAAAGGGCCAGACAAAACACACACACACACACACACACACACACACACACACGAGAATGTAGCGTGCAGCCGCCATTGTCACCACAGCAGCATACGCTTGAAAGGCCAATTAGCCGCTGGCGGGCGTGGGACAGTGGGCAGCTCGGAGATAACACCCGCCACCCACCCCCCTACGGCAGACACACAGCCTTGTCTGGGCTCCCCCTTGAATGGATCAAGAGATAAAAACGCTGCCTTACAGACCTGTCACCAACATTTGGGGGGGGGACTATGGTCTCACCGTCCTCAAACATAACTCCAACTTTGAACTCTGGGGAGATCCCAGGCTCAAGGAGAAGAAGCACTGGGTCTCACCTAGGAGACTAGGAAATATCCATTCATTAAATATCTAGCTTATCAAAGTCAAAGTGGCTTTATTGTCAATTCTTCACATGTCAAGACATACAAAGGAATCGAGAGGACGTTTCTCACTCTCCCACGGTGAGACAGATAAAGTGCCCAGGCACAACAGATAACACATACTAAAAGTAAAACATTCAATAAAAATAATTTAAACAGTGCACTCACTTCAAATACAAACTGCAGGACATCAAGTTTTCCCCACCAACAGTCTTTAGAACAAAACAATTACATATGACATTATGAATGAACATCAGTACTGAATATGCATGTCTAACCCACAGCTAAAAGAACATGAGTCACAGATGGAGGGAGACGCCGCACAAGAACAAACTTCACCAGTCTGGTATGTTTTACCCCAAAAAACTCAAAGAACATTTGATGGCAAATTTTCAAATGGGTGAAGTCCGATACCAGTTTGTTTGTTCGTCTTTCAGTGGCGAGACTGGTGTAAAAACGCTAATATGGCGCTTTATAAGAGGAGGTGTGATGACTTCAAGATGTGGAGAATTAGTAGCGCGCTGCACTTGTAAATCCAGCCTGCAGTCATTTGCTGCTTTGCCTTTATGAAACCACAGCCATCCAGAGAGGGGAGAAATCAGAGACACAGCTAAGCTGCCTGCGAGAGGGAAGGCAGAGGAGAGGTGAAAGTGTTTTATTCCGCTTTTACAGACAGACACACAGAGTTTTAAATTAAAATGCCCTGCTGGTAGCAAATCCTGCCAGTTTCACATCGGAGAGTATTAGTACCCTGTGGACCGGAGTGCTGCTCACAGAGGATAAAAGAGAGTGTGGAGGGGATACAGGGAGGGCCAGGTGCCGATGGGGTTGCTCCACTCCTGTCTGGGGAGGGGGGGGGGGACAGTGGTACTCCACCCCCCCTCTAAATCAGTTCCGCTTCAGCCAAGACATTAACCCGCACAGCGAGTGCACCGCCTGTGACTGTTCCCCTGAAGCTGGTTGAAGGCAGCGTTTTTCCGCTTGACTGTATTTGTCTGTACACTAATGCTAACATGGCTGGAATAATGGTCACCCAGGGGCTGGGGCCCATTCACACAGCCCAGACAGAAGGGGGACACCCACTAGGTGAGCAGTGGGCCTGAATACTGGTACCCATTTGTCAGGGCACAGACACTTCCACTAGGCTAGATAGAAATAAAAACAAAACAAACATTGGCTCGTAGGCAAAAATGTGAGAAAAAACGGCATAACAAAATTAACCTGTCACACATCAACAACAGGGGAAGTGCTGGGTAGGGCTGAGTGAGGAGCATGTTTTCTGTCTGTCACAGCAATAGCGGACAGGCTATCCCACTGGGAAACGTGACTTGAGCCAAGCCCATAAAGATCGATGCTTTTGTGAACCCACAGCTTAGCCCAACCCTTTACTATAAGCCCGGCCGTTAAAAGTGGGAGGGAAGTGGGTATTTACTGTGGAGCAGGGATTTGCTTTGCGACACGATTCGAGATGTACAGAGTAAAGGGAAGACACAGGTGGATAATTTCCTTCAGCCATCAAAACCTGTGAAATAGAACAGTGCAGTCAAGAGTCTCCACTCTCTCCACACACAGAACATCTTCCAACATTACCTCTTCCATTTGCTCCTCATCACTCCCTTGGGCATAACTCTCTCACATTCTCCAATAGGCTGAGGACTGAGTACGAGTGGGAATAACGTGCGAGACGGAGGGGAGAAAAGGAGGAGGCATAAAAAAAATATAATTTTCTCTTCGCAGGTCTGCCTGAGGAATTTCCGGGAATTAGGGTTTTCGACCCAAACAAAACACTATCCTGCCATCTCCAATAGGGTGCTTTAAATCTTCGCAGTGTACTCAGGACCATGTGCCGCTTCCAGAAATTCAAAGGGAAGCGGGGTCTGCACTGTGCCGTGCTAGATGTGTGTGTGTGTGTGTGTGTGCGTGCGTGTGTGTGAGGGGGCTATTAAAGAAGATGGGGATGTGTGTGTGGTTGCTGAGGCAGAGAGAGATTGCCTGGCAGTTGAGGAGGCAGCGTAGTGTCACGGCTGTTTTATTGCCCAGCGACAGCTACTGTCACCCCGTTGAGAGATGAGCTACGTTCGCTAAGGACTGGGGCCTGTCAGTGTGCAAGAGATACCGCAGCAGAGGAGGGAAAGAAGAACAAAGAATCTCTACGGCCCTGAGCTGTTTGTAAACAGTTGCCAGACAGTTCTGCTGTCTGTAGTGGTGAACATTGAGCAACGGATGAAGCTTTGTGTAGGCCTACTTTCTTTGTGGGGTGAGAATTGTTATCCCAAAATTGTCTCATTGCGATGAAGTGGTCTGCATTTTCTTTTCACCCACTGTGTGTGAGATACTAAAGAATCTGAGACAGTAATTCCACTGCACAAAATGAACCCAACCATTCTTACCACAGATCTTCAAATGGATGTGAGTGCATCGCCCTCTTGCTAAACTTCAAACCAAATTCCTGGATAGATAAGTGCTAACTGATGGGTCAAAAATAAGATAATCTGATACTGAACCTCTCTGAACTTTGAAGTCATTCCAGAGACCCCCACTGTCATAAATTACCTTGTCTTGGCGTCGACATTAGACACCAGCAGCTGGTCCTGAGGCGGTCACATTGGCCTCTCCTCTCCCCTGGGTCTCAGCATGCAGCACTCCTTACGGGATAATATAGGCTAGTACCATCCTCTGCCACAGCAGGCCTAGATGGGTTTCATCAACAGTGCTGCTACCTGAATGTCTTTTTTTTCCTCCTGATCCACCTTAAAGCCTTTTCAAATGTTATTGGGACTCACTGGATAGATAGAACCAGGATTGAAAACACATGACCCAAGATGGCCTGGCTGACCCATCCTGACCCACTGTTGGAGAACCACTACTCCCCCTCGCTTGAGTGAACAACACTAAGGAACACAAGGGTTGGTTCAGTCTTGTGAAAACATCCAGTGAGTGTTCTACATCAGGATATAATTCCGGCTCAATCTGAGTGTGGCACACACACCTCGGAACAGATGTGCGAGAGGGTGGTAGGTAGGTGACATAACATCACACGATGTAAGCCATAAAATATGACAGATGTAAAATGCCATGTTAAATGATATGATCTTGCCGACAGGCCATGGGAAGTGGTTTTGCAGGTTTGAGAGTGGGTAGGATGTGGCCCCCCAGGAAATGTTTAGATGCTCTTCTGTGGTGGAAACCATCCCTGAGCTGCGTTGTGTTGTGTTATGGTCTGTGAGGTTGGCTTTGTAAGCAGCAGCAGAGCTGTGAGTGAGTGCAAAGATGATCAGGCCCAACACATCAAAATAGTTGTCATCTTTGTATGAATAATCCAATACAGATGATATGGTTTCCCACCCTCTGTAGCATACATGAACACCAATCACAAAACAAGTTTCCCAAGGTGTAGCTATCTAGTTAACATTGAGAGACTAATAGAGACAAAACATAAGCACACTACACAGTAAACTACAGTGCACCAGCAGTAGGCTTTATTAGTAGCAGGGTGAGAAGTCTGGAGATGGGTGACTCTCCAGTCAAATGTCACTATCACCACGCGCTCCTATTTTGCAGGACTGACAATGAATGAAAGTTCCAGGTGAAGCACAGTGCACGAGAACGAATGTAGTCAACAATTAGTGCACCATAATGGCAGCACAAAAGTATCAGTTTTAGTCAAAACAAAGCTCATGTAATTGCAACCCGGATTCATATAGGCCCTCCTTACCTGGTCCATCTGATGCTGAGAGAGCAGGTGAATTCAGCTTCGGTCGCTTTGCGTTTGGTGGTCCGACGTCCAGCAAATTCTCTGCCATTCTGATCGGTAATTATTATGACTAAATAATGATGCAAAACGAAACGGGATTCCTCCCAACTCAAGAAAAACTACTGACAGCAATCAACCTGTAAGTTTTTACTAACACACCCGGTAAAGGGGTAATTAACTAGCTTGCTAGCTAGCTGGCAAGCTAGCAAAATGATTGTGCTAGCCAGCCGAGTAGAATGTTTCAAAAGAAAGGCAACAGCGCCACGCTTCGCCGCCGACAATCACCCCATGATAATCCAACACCCAACACCCACATAATTATCCTCAATAATTTCGGCAAAAAAATATTTCAGTTCAAGAAAAATAAATTAAAAATAGTCCAAAATAATATACAAACTGGAATTAAGTCCTTTTCTCCATATACATCGCTAATTTCGCATCTTTAAAGAACGCTTTTTTTCGTGGTCCAAATGAACACCATTAAATTCCATGTTCGCCTCCATTAAAAAGAACAAAATTCCAAAAATATTTTTCATGCAACGATTTATTTTTCTCGACACTGTCTCCCGGTAAATACATCGGCTCGGAACGGATAGCTACCGAGAGAAGCGGCGCTCTCTGAAGGGGAAATCAAATATACGAGGGGCTTTGAAGACGACAAAAACCGTTCCAATCCTCGTTTGTTTACAATAATTATCTTCAAACGATTAAAGACTTCGATTTTCTGCAGAATAAAGCCGTTTGAGCACGGTCTAAATGGCTCGTATCGGTATAAAAAAATATGATCTCCCGAAATCCTGATTCTGAGCCGCGTCAAGATGGCGGCTGTTGATTCCTCTGATACAAAAAAAGTTTTTTTCTTTCCAGCTAGACTGTGGGGGGGGAGGGGCTGTGCAATCACGCCCTTACGCAAACCTATGTCCCGCCGTGCGTCATGTGGACGTACATGAACTAGCCTCTAGGGGTGGAATAACCCCCAAAATTACTAGTATCTGAAAATGAATAACTTGAACTATTTTTCACCAATCTCTGAACTTCAAAATCAATTATCATAGCACTCTCTACCCTGAATTGTGTTACAGAATGATGGAAATGAGCAATAATTATGACTGCTTGTGGGCTATGCACCGAATATAGATAGGAGCATTATAGGTTCCATGAGTTATTTGTTTCAACTTCAGGAGCCAATCAACAAATAGGAACATGCACTGATTAAATGTATTGTTTGTATGTCGGCAAGTAACCTGTGAACAAAAGCATCAATGGGTACAGGTGAATGATGATGTGGAGGTGGTAATGCACATGTCAATAAGCCTAATTTTTATTTAAAACAGTCTGGTATGCATTCAAACAGGACAATCGAAACACATCTCCCAAAAACTCACTTTATTTGTTTGTTTTAACCTTCATTTGCAGACCCCTCCAAAAATGCAGCGTGCTATGTACAAAAGACAGTCTGAAGGAGGCCAAAGATTTACCTGCCAGAACCTGACTGTACGGTAATATGAAATAAGGACCAAACAGAAATCTAGCAGTTGCTTTCCCTTTGTGTGCTGATGGGGGGGGGGGGGGGACAACAATACCATATAGGATCCTTTAACAATGAGAGATCTATACCCTATAAAGAAGAAGTGCCAGGATATGTGTGTGATATGTCCTTTTGTACTATAGGTCATCTGAGATGGACTTAGTGGACACAAATGTCCAAATTCAGCACACAATCCCTCTGAGGTTAAAGCAATCTTCTACAAACACACTCATACAGTTACACAAACAGTCATACAGGTACATACACACATACATGCAAGCAAACAGGCCACAGATACAGTATAATTCAAATGTTGTTTTAACACCTTTCCCTCTTATTTCTCTCCATTTTAACAATGTCATAATCTGGCACATGCACATGTATAAATAATAATAAAAAAAAATGTTCATACAATATAAATGCATATGTACATACAGAGTGAGTGTGTTGTGCAAATGTATACATATCAGAACAGTAAGTATATAAAAGATCATCATTATCAAATGATCATCAATGTGCACAACAATAAATAGCAAATGAAAGCAGGAGATAAGGCTTGATTAATGACACTCTTTGGCATCAAAAACAGTTCCAATGTGCCATTCAGTTATTTCATCCAATTTTGTTAACAATTACATTGTGAAAAACATCATCTCAATTCCATCAGCCAGGGTATTTTTATTTTTTTTGCAGTGAAGGCAAGTTAATTCTAAAAAAAAAAAAAAAAAAAGCTATTTTGAGGTGTGGACACTAAGATCCACCACTTGAGAAAGAGCCTTGAATGGAACTAACCACGTTTTTTTCCCTTTGTCTCCTAAGAGGCCATGTACAGTACTAATCCAGCAAAAACAAAACATATCAGGACACCATAGGTTAATAAACAGAACAAATAAAAACATTTCTCAAAAGTCTAAAAAATGTTAACATGTCTGCGCTTTATCGTGCACACCTGTGTCTAAGACCTCAATTAAGCAGGTTCTCCTTGCTAGAGACGTTTCGCAAGATTACACTGTACTAGTTTTTCTATCTGATATTTTTGGGTTTTCCTTTATTGTCGTACATAGAAACTGGGCGGGTTACAAGGGTTGTGTGCTCATAGTTGCTAATGATGTTCTTTTACTTTTGTGAATTATTGCACTTAAAGTGACTTTGCCCCATTTGAGCAACTCTACAGAGTACAATATCATCTAGCCGAAACAATATTGTATCTTTTTTGTCAATGTGGCAGTTGTGTAGCAAAATGTGGCAACAAACTGCAATAACACAATAACATCAATCAATCTAAATGTTTGAATTGAAATGATTGCTCAGAATGTTATGTATAAGAAAAGGCACAGCTCAAATTCATATAAAAAGAGAACAATTTGCATGAGAAAAATAAACATCGATCTACAATATGTAAGCCCTACAAATGTACAAAAGCTGTACAAAAAAAAGAACAGTTTTGAGAAACTAAAAATGTTATATTTAGAGTTGATAAGGAAAGGATATTCATACATGACTAAAAAGGCACTAGCAAACTTTTGCAGTACACACAAGGAACCATAGTAAAACAAATACTCACTACAAAAGAGAACTTTTAAGTGCTGCAGTTGAAATAAATTACACTTTAAACCAAAATGGTTGCTTGGATACATCATCTCCATAATTTGTCCACAACATTTTAGCTTTGAGTCTTTTACAAAAAGTATTATACTCATTAATTTATGGATTGACAGTCTTTACAGGGAAAGCGTACATCTTTTTAGGGTTTCACATCTGTCTTTGAGGACACCTGCCTGTCTGTGTTGAAAAGGAATATAAGACACTACGGTGGGAATAATCATTTTTCTCTTGCTCCTGAGCACACAACCCTTTTACTAAAACAAAGAGAAAGACACATGACAAATACTTTTCTACAGACACTTGCAGTTGGAGGATGCACTATATAGTTTATCAAAAACAATTCGCTCAATAAATCATCTCAAATAATGAATGATGCCTACCATTCACATCAAAGTAAAGTAAAAGAGAAACAACAACTTAATCCAAAGTCTGAAAATAGGTAGTAATGAATACAGAACATGCTAACCTTGGTAGGTGTCACAAGTTACATCAGGAACTTCCTTAAGTGCAGTATCTGACTGGATCAAAGTGACAACAGCATTAACAAATGAGAAATCAGGTGTATTCAGCTTGCACTCATTTCCCTAAAAAGTTTTCAGTCATTGAGGAAAATGAGTGGGGCTTGGGACTGGCTAATCAAGTATTTAAAAACCAAATCAGCCATGAAGAAAAACTCAATATCAGGACTGAATGGCAATGCTTTAGGTGGGATCACTGTTGAAGACCTCAGCCCTTTAAGATACGATTTTTGTTCAGCTGTGGCTTCCCTCATCTCTCTAGACTTACATTTGCAAGTGATCCTATCCCCAATCCAAAAGGGCCAATCTGTATGCAAACGTGTCTGTTCCCACTAGCACATGATGTCATCTAATGATTTCAGAGGTTTGTTCGCTAACTGTACAAGAAGCAGGCACAGCTAAAGAGGCTCTAAAGATACAGTGCCCAGTGACTACAATTGGCATTCCCATAAGAAGAGATAGCCTACGACTGGGAGGCTGTAACATCATCTACCATGTGGAGCTTAAAGTTAACTTAGTTCGCTGAATTGCTGGGCGATCATGCTAGTGTAGCTGAGGCTGAGATTCCACAGTGCTATGTGAGACAAAGGTCCTAACCAGAGCTGGGAAAAGCTGCCACATCAGCAAGAGGGATTTCATTATTTCTTGATTACAGTCCAGACCTCTTAGTCATCCTCCAGTTTCATCAGTTACAGAATGGCAACTCGCAGGCACCTCTCTACAGGAGACTGTGGACGGCAGTTAACATTGCAGACGCACGCACACACATGCACACATGCACGCACGCACACACATGCACACGCACACGTTTGTTTGTCTGAGAGCATTGTGCAAGGCCTGTGCTTTTCTGAGACAATGTCTGTTTTTCATTGTGAACATCAGAACAATTTAGGAGCCAGAAAGGTATTGTCCTCAGGTTGTGCCTGAACTTGAGGCTGTGTAACTTATTCCCCATATAGATTCTACATCTAAACATTATTATCTTCTTGCTTCTCTTTATAACCTTCCTGGCAGAGGGAAACATTTTTAACATTTCACTTTCTTGATTATTGTAAACTGCTCCGAGCAGAAGGCAAAAGTAATAATAACAATGTGACTACACAGACCAAAATAAAGACACATTGTAACAAGACAAAAGATTTTTCTAGATTTTCTTTCCCTTTACATCTCTTCCTCTTCCACTATCTAGAACTGCTTTGTCTACACATTATGCTAAAGGCACTTAATCATACGTCCAATGAAAAACAAAGTCAAACAAAAAGAAGAAGAAACGCGAAAAGTCAAGAAATGTAAAGGTGTTAGTGAGAATCAAGTAGATCATAGGAGGCAATGGGATCTGTAACAAAATCTCTCCATTCTTGCCCTCTGTCTTACTTTCAACCCTTAATGTGATCCACACAATACCCTGTACTTACAATGTCAGCCCAAAGACATGGAAAGTGAAAGACAACAGAGGGCTCAGAGGCTGGTTGCTGTCAGCATTCCTGGGTTTCCTCTATACTCTCCTTAGGCCTCTGTGCTGGGACTACAAACATGCCTTTTTCGTAAAACTACATCCGGCAGGAACACAAGACTTAGCTTAAAGGGTAGAAGGCTAATGAAAAAGTGCTTAGATACATTTTACAGTCTAGTTAGCTCGCCGATGTCGTCGTCGTCCTCCTCCTCTTTGTCTTTCTCCGTTTTCCTCCCTGATGCAGTTGTAGCATCCTGGGTGGGATTTGTCTGGACAGGGACAGACACCACAGGGTTAGGTTGATTGACGTTTGCTGAAGGAGGAACACTTAGACTAGTGATGGGCAGAGATGCCAGGCCGACATGGGACGAGGAGCGCCTGGCAGTAGTCTCTGTAGTAGGGCCTCTCTCCCGACTGTCCGACCTGTTTCCAGACTCTACCATCCCTCTGCCATGTCCCAGGAGGCCTGTGACCATCCCAGGGCTGGTGGTGGGAGAAGTGCTACTGGGCACAGCAGTAGCAGAAGTGGTCGCTGCTGCAGGCACCATGTTAGCGATCTCATCGGTCGGTGAGCGGCCGATGCTACCGTCCACCTGCACCCGGATCTCCGGGGAGACAGAGAGCTGGTATTGAGGCACCGGGCCGCTGTCGGCACACTTGGGAAACAGGAAGGTCTTCATCTGACCTTTGCCCTTGACGTTGACGGTGCCGCGGTAGTCAAAGTCATAGTCCATGCCGCTGAGCACGCAGTAGCTCTCCTCGCTCACCTGGACGCGGCACTCCACGCCCGTGGTGTCCATGCGGCTGGCGATGTTGACCGTGTCGCCCCAGATGTCGTAGAGCAGCTTGGTGGTGCCGATCACCCCTGCAGTGAGGGGCCCGTGGTTGAAGCCGATACGCAGCTTGAACTTGAAGCCCAGCATGTTCTTGTTGAAGTCGTCCACCACGTGCATCATCTCCAGTGCAAAGTCAAACAGAGCCCTTAGGTGGGCGTGGGGGTACCCCGCTTCCCCGCACTGCTGCGCGTTCAGCCCTGACGCTGCCATGTACGAGGCGCCGATGGTCTTGATCTTCTCGATGTTGGTGAAGGGAGGCTTGCGCAGCAGCTCGTCAAAGTCGCCGATGAGCTCATTGAGGACGCGGTAGCACTCCTTCCCGCCCTCGTAACTCTCCTCGTAGAACTCACTGAAGTTGACAATGCTGGCAAAGATGACGGCCACGTTGTCGTGGTTCTTGGAGTAGCTCTGGGTGACCTTCAGCTGCTCGGCCACGTGGATGGGGATGATATTACGCAACAGCCAGTCGGCCTGGTCACGCATGTTCTGGATCTTGATGCGGTGTTGGTCGGCCTCCACGTTGCCGTGGTAATGGAGGCGGTAGCTGACCTCAAACTCACGGTTGAGGAACCAGACGAGGAGGAGGAGCAGGAAGAATGCCACGCACGCCTCTGGGCCCAGCAGGTCCTGGGGGCGGGGCACTGGGTCTGGCTCTGCAGGTGTGTCAATCACGCTGCTGTTGGTCTGGTCACTGGACCTGGAGGAGAAGGAGAGGAAGGTAAAGAGAGAGGAAGGGATGGGAGGCAAGGGAGAGAGGGAGAATGGACAGGGAGGGGAAGAGAAGGAGATGGGAGATGGATGGTGAGAGAAAATCAAAGGTGTGAATGGAGATGCATACAAAGAATACTGGCAGGCTATATCAGATCTTCTCATTCTACTCACCAGAAATATAAACTGTTGGCAGCACTGGAAGACAAAAGGAAACAAAATACAGAAGTTATACAAGGACGTGCAGCAGACAAGTCAAATGCTGAAGGTTCCCTATTCATAATTGTGCTCATATCAAACTCATTGCTTGCAGGGTTGAGGGTTGAAAGAAGTTGCAGTAAACATGATAAATCATCGTCTTTCAGTGTCAAAACATCAGTGATCTCCGTGTGGCCGCATTCCTGGCATGGAGCCTGATTTGTCCCCATGCAAAGTGCTTTGAGACCTCGTGTAGGGTGTTACTTGTATTAATTGATGATGATGTGTTGTGACAGTCTCTGACCTGCCGGGGGGGCTGAAGAGCAGGCCGAGCAGCACCAATCCCACCATGGTGGCCAAGGCTGAGCGCATCCAGCAGCTCAGCTGACAGAAGTTACAGTACTGGATGATGGCGATGATGACAGCACAGCAGGTGAACATGGTGAACTAGGAGACACAGGGAAGCAAACACCAAGTGAATAAAATAGATTAGTTGATAGAATAGACACACATACACACACACATTATAGACTCACACGTACATGCCATATGAAATCAAACTTTTGAAAAGGCTAATATCTTTCCTCTCCTTCGTACAGGGAATTGAAATATCTGCCTTTCTGTATACATCACTATACTGTTTCTATTCCATTCATGTATCCCCAACAGCACCCTCCCTCCACCTAGAGGTCACCTGTATGGAGAGGTGCATGTCACAGGTGACGTGCGAGAAGACAGACAGAGCAGGCAGGGACACCAGCACGGCCCCGACCAGGTGACGAGGGACCCAGCCGGAGATGGCTCTCAGCAGGGTCCTGGTGCAGCTCATCACATTATCCAGGTAGAACGCCATACTGAGGGCAAAGTGAAAAGACGTATAGCTTCAAATTACGAGGAGTGCCCAGGGCTATGAGTAAGTTTTCCATATTGCTAATTTACAACTAGCAGTTCTTTTAGATCAAAAAATGTTAGGAGGGGGGGCTAGGGGGAGACTTTGACCTGAGCATAAACTGCTCCCCCCTCAGTCATCTTCCCTAATTTTCTCCCTCCTGCAAAACCTCTCTCCGTATATCAAGCACCTGAGCCCCATCTCCCTCTCCTTTCCTCCCTCCCTCCCCCATCCCTCTGACCGTATGGATAGCACCAAGGCCCCCTCTTTTCCTTCATTGCCCTTTCTCCTCCTTTCAAAGCCCTTTGCCTTTCTACTATCCCTCCTTAACCCTCCTTCCTCCTCCTCCCCACCTCTCACCGTACGGAGAGCACCAAGGCGAGTGTCTCCAAGAGGGCAGCGATGACTGCCAGTATGAGGGCGGGCGTGGGCAGGCTCTGGGTGAGCAGGGGTCTGAGGAAGCAGGCCAGGGACAGGGCCAGGAAGACCGAGCAGCACAGCAGCATATCCAGGAAGGAGCTGAACGTGGGGCTGGCAAAGGTCTGCACTGCCGACGGAGTCTCCACCTGACAGACAGAGAGAGGGAGGGAGGGAGAGAGGGAGGGAGGGGTGGGGGGGAAGGGGGAGAGAGAGAGAAAGATAGAGGGAGGAGGGAGGAGGGAGGGAGGGAGGGAGGGAGGGAGGGAGGGAGGGAGGGAAAAAGTTTGATTGAGGGGTAGAGGAGGAAATGAAGAAGAAGAAGTAGAGGGAAGGAAGGATAGGGAGAGAAGGAGAGGGAGGGATGTTGAAAGAAGGATACAGAAAGAGGCATATGACAGAGAGAGGACGAAGAGAGAAAGGGTTAGTCAGATGGTGAGTAGTAAAAGGAATTGAAGCAAAAGAAAAAAAAAAACTCATGTCATAAACTGTATTAAATGCATCATAGGTTTAATACAATAGATTGCGACATTACACATGTTGAAGTGAAATTGTGAAAGTGTAATTCCATGTCAAATAAAACTAATACCGTCATAAACTGTAATTCATTATGAGTATCATGAAACTGACATCTACATGTTAAAGTTGGAAAATGTGATTCCAAGGCTACACCAGCAGGGGGCAGTGCAAGCTAAAAGGGGAACCTTCAGTGAGGTCTTGCAGTGATTTCCCTTTGCCGCAGTCCTGACTGGTCATAGCGCAGTGCCCACAGGTTACTCAGACAAAACACAGACACACAGACGGACAGGCGGGTGGAAAAGCAGTGGCAGTAATGATAGAGTGTTTTCACAGACAGGTTCAAAGTCATATACTCAGGATGACTGACAGACTGATCACACAGACAGACAGACAGACAGACATACAGACAGACACAGAGGGACCCCCACCTCCTCCTGGTAGCTGGTCCTGTAGGTTGACTCCAGGGTCTTGTCCAGGAAAGTGTGGCTCAGTTTATTGATCGGAGGCTTGAAGAAGTAATCCTTCATCAAACTTTAGGACAGATGAACAGATGGACATAGTATAGAATGAGTATAACTAACCTTAACACTCTAGGGCTTAGCCAGTTTGGACTGATTGTTATTGCAAACAGAAATGCACGACACAGAACAGATACTTTACATTCTCCATTCCACAAGATAGACAAATGTGCCTGTTCTATTAGAACATTGCGTTTCTATCTTCAACGCTCCAGCACAAGGCCTTAGAATTCCTCCTCCCATTAACAACTACGCACCGCAGGTTTCCTCTCACCTGTCCTCTTTGATGACATCCACAAAGTGGGCGTCACTCCTCTCTCTGAAGTTCTTGGAGCGCAGGGGGATGAGGGCGGAGTGGTCCATGCCCATGCCCATCCCCATGCCCATGCCCATGGCGCCCCCACCCCACTTCTTCTCCTTCTCTTGCAGCATCTCACACAGCGAGGTCTGGCTGTTGGTCAGGGGCTCCTCCAGACGAGGACTCAGCAGACCGTTCAGGGCCTTAGTGCTCCAGCCTACGGCGGCCTGGGAGGGACATCTGAGAGATGAGGTGTCCTGCTATAGAAAGGGCGGTGGACGTAATGCAGAGAGAGGGGAGAGAGGAGAGGAGAAGGGAGGGATTAGTGTCCGACTTGAGTTCCTGGGTGACTGTGAAAATTTTCAGTCACAAAGTGACTGAAAATTAGAATTAGTTTAGTTTGATAAAAGTGATGCCAGGTTGGGTAACTGAGACCAAATGTGATAACAAGCATCACGTGGTAGGTTTGAGTTTAGGTTTGGTGAACTGGTGTTGGTTTGGGTTGGGTTGGTTATGGTCCCAGTGACTAGAGTTCAGAATCCAACCTTGCTGCTATTGGTCTTGTGGTCATCATGACAACCGTTCTGCACCGCCCCTTCCTCCGGAACCTGATCCTCCCCTGGCATCAGAACCACACTGCAGGATAGACAGGGAGACTGGAGAGAGAGTGAGAGAGAGAGAAAAGATCAGTAAAGGTTGATAGAGGAGAGAGATAGAGACGGACAGACACAGTTGACCAGAGAGAGAGAGAGGGAGAAGCAGACAGACAGAGACAGAAGGACAAAGAGATGGACAAAGAGAAATGATGGGCTACTGAAAATGATGGGCATCCATTGTGAGAGAGATAGAAAGACCGCACCGACTCAGAACTCTGCACTTCACCACTAATTACAATCACAATGATAAGTGTTAAACTAATTTTCGATGTAACATTGGGCAACATAATCAGATTCAATGCAGACAATGCCAACAGCAATCACAGTTCCACTGAGAGACAGACCCCCGGACGGTAGAAGAGGGATGGCCAGGCTGAAGGTTTTTGTTCCCATCCCACTCTCTCTCTCCCTCCTCTCATCCATCTCTTCACAGAATCGACCGCGATAGATAGGTACACTCGTATAACGATGCATGGATGTTCAAGGTAGTGTGTAACAATGTGACGCACGCACACGCACACACACACGGACACACACACACACACACACGCACACGCACACCCACAGATGTTTACTACACTTGCCAACAAAACCCTGCACACAGGAACACAGGCAGGTCTCTGTGAAGATCATTGAAGCTCTCAACTAAGTGCTTATAAATATAAGCCGGATGAAAAGGCTTCAAAAGAGGAGTCATTAGCCAAGCTAGAGAGCCAGTGAAGGGCTTTCCTTTCCTTCTCTCCCTGCGTGAGTTATCTCATTAATGCACCAAGGACCCTGCCGCCTGCCCGCCTGCCCGCTCGCCCCCCCACCCCCTCTCCTCTTCACTCTACATCCGCCTTTCATTAATGAGACCCCCACAGCTAGGGTAGTGGCGATATGGGGGGCTTACAGTGTGACCAAGGGGGGCTAATTGGGGTGCTTTAAAAGGCTGTGTGAAAGTAATGCGTGTTATGTATGGTTGAGGCTGGTTAATGATAAAGACAGAGCTACAGTGAGCCTTCATTAGACCTAGAATGTGCTGTCTGGGATTGGCTGACACATTCACCTTAGAGGAGGAGGGGATTGGTACTGTGGGTGGATATTATGTCATGAGTTGTGTGTTGGGAAGGACATTTGACTTCTATAGAGGAAAACTGTTTCACCACCTAGGTCCTTTTTTCAAATTAATTCAATAAGGCTTTCTTACTGTATAACTATCATTCTTCCACAATGGAAAACCCAGCAGGTAGACTACCTTAGAGATCTGAGCAAGCACAGACCTCACCATCCTACCTGTGGCCTCCCCTTATCCCCAGTCGTGCCAGTGAGTCTCTGACTCACCTTGGCCCTGTCCTGGGTTCCATGCCCTTGAGGCAGGGTGCAGGCTGAGGCGGTGCCATCGGGGGTGT